>NW_022060014.1:0-23887 GCF_007399415.2 Gopherus evgoodei | reverse complement strand
CTGCTGTGGCTAATCTGCCGCTTGGGTCAGGAGGCGGGAAGGTGCATATGGGGCAGTTGGTGCTGAATGATATGGGCTCTGGCAGCCTTTGACAGGCTGCTGTAACGAATCCAGGAGCTGCTGCTGCGCGAAGCTCTGGCTATGACTGAAGCAGCCCTGTGTGCCTGTGCGTGGTGGAGCTGTGAGGGCTGGAGTCGATGATGAGCCTGGTTGGGATTTGTAGACTCCATTGAAAATGCTGTGGAGTGCAACCAGCAACTCCATCTTCAGACTCCGCTGAATCCCTTTCTGTTTGGGTCCAGACCAAACCCTGAGAGAGCCCATGGCCCTCCTTGGGCCCACCACAGCTCTCTGCCCATGGCCAGCCTTCACTTTCCCTGCCCACGGCCCGCCTTGGGCCCCCTGCAGCCGCTGCCCATTGCCCGCCTTGGGCCCACCACAGCTCTCTGCTCACGGCCAGCCTTCACCTCCCCTACCCACAGCCTGCCTTGGGCCCCCTGCAGCCCCTTCCCATGGCCAGCCTTGGGCCCACCACAGCTCTCTGCCCATGGCCAGCCTTCACCTCCCCTGCCCACGACCCACCTTGGGCCCACCGCAGCCCCTGCCCATGGCCCACCTTGGGCCCACCACAGCCCCAGCCCATGGCCCCCCTTGGGCCCACCACAGCTCTCTGCCCATGGCCAGCTTTCACCTCCCCTGCCCACAGCCCTCCTTAGGCCAACCACAGCTCTCTGCCCATGGCCCGCCGCAGCCCCTGCCCACAGCCCGCTTTGGGCCCACCGCAGCTCTCTGCCCATTGCCAGCCTTCAACTCCCCTGCCCACGGCCCTCCTTGGGCCCACTGCAGCCCCCTCCCACGATCCGCCTTGGACCCACCCCAGGCCTCCTTCCCCCAGTCCTCCTTTGTCTCCTCTGCTCACCCCCACCCAATTCCAGCTGGCCTGCAACTGCAACCAGGGCAAGTGAGTTCAGCAGCAGCCTGTGGAGAGACTTGTGCACCCCTGCATGAGAAGACAGAGGTGAGGGAGGAGGTTGCTGTTGCAGGAACAGGGCTGTCCAGGGCTCAGAGGGTGGCTTTGTGGTTGAAGAGGGCACTGGCACTCAGGAAATCTGCCTTCAATTCCCTGCTCTGCTGCATACTCTCTGGGTGACCTTGGGTGAGTCACCGAGTCTCTATGTCTCGGCGTGATGCTCGCCCTGCCTGTCTGCCTTGTCTAGTTGGATTGAAACCCTGGCTCCAGGCACCCAGCCCAATGCAGCCCCAGTCCTGGAATGGACCTCTCAGCGCTGCTCCAATCCAAGTCATACATGCTGCAGCCAGCCGTGGGTTCACACCCACCACTCCAACCCTAAGGCTCAGCATGGGCTGCCTCTGTGCTAGCAAAAGCAGCAGTGGTTTCAATGACGGAGGGGTGGGGCAGAGCTGCCCTGTTCTGCACAGCCCATTAGACACTTTATGCAGATTTAATGCAAGGATTTACATATTGTAACTAATTTGCATGTAGCCATGAACTCTGGTTTAAAGATACAGTGTGGATTTAGTGCAGGTGCAAGATGTTGGTGACCGAAACCCTCCATTTATCTCTGAGGCAGTAGCAGGGTCAGCCTACTCTCTGCACTGCCTGGCCAGCACAGCTGACACTAATCCGGGGGACCCTCGTCTCAGTGTCATTTCAGCCATTCAGCTTTTTGCCTCTCTGCTTAGTTGCAGGGAGTGAGTTTGCGATGAGGGAGCTGGAGCTGAAACTGCCCCCTTAACTCATCATTAGAGCCACTGAACAGATCCTAGATGGAAGCAGTCTATAACCCCTGCAGAGTTGCGCTGGTTCAGACCAGTGACTCGTAGGCCGTGGCTCTGTCACTCACTAGTGATGCCCTGAGGCAGCTAGTCCCTGTTGGTACTGATGTTCCCACCTTCATGGAGCTGGTTTTATAGGTTCATGGGTTTCAAGGACAAAAGGGGGCACTGTGATAATCTGGTCTGCCCTCCTGCACTGCACAAGCCAGAGACCTGCCCCCAAATGATTCCTAGAGCTGAGCTTTCTGAAAAACACCCTGTCTGGACTGAAAAATTGCCATGACCTTGGTAATTTGTGCCAATGATTAATCATAGAACTGTGGGACTGGAAGGGACCTTGAGAGGTCATCAAGCCCAGCCCCCTGCACTGATGGAAGAGCAAGCAAACATGGACCATCCTGACAGGTGTTTGTCCAACCTGTTCTTAAAAACCTCCAATGATGCGATTCCACAACTGCCCTGGGAACCTAGTCCAGAGCGCAACTCCCTTTAGAGTTTTCCCTAATATCTAACTTAAATCTCCCTCCTGCAGACTTCCTGTCCACCTTCAGTGAACATGAAGAACAATTGCTCTCCATCCTCTTTATAATAGCCCTTACCTTAGCTGAAGACTTAACAGCCTCCCCCTCCGCCCCAGCATCTTTTCTCAAGACTTAACAAGCCCAGGGTTTTTAACCATTTCTTTAATAGGTCAGGTTTTCTAACCCTTTTATATATTTTGTTGCTTTCCTCTGGACTCTCTCCAGTTTCTCCACATCTTTTCTGAAGTGTGGGCCCAGAATCGGATACAGGACTCCAGCTGAGGCCTCACAGTTACCTCCTGTGTCTTACATACGACACTCCCATTAATACATCCCAGAACGACATTGGCCTTTTTCTCAATCGCATCCCATTTTGACTCACATTCACGTTATGATCAACAATGTGATGCAATTGTGGAAAAGGCTAATATCATTCTGGAGTGAATATAATATATAGCCTATAATTATCCTCACTGTTAAAAACTTTATGCCTTATTTCCAGTCTGAAATTGTCTAGCTTCAACTTCCAGCCCCGTTTGGATTGTGTCATACATTTCTCTGCTAGATTGAAGAGTCCATTAGCAAATATTTGTTCCTCATGTAGGTACGTACAGACTACAATCCAGTCACCCCTTAACCTTCTCTTTGTTAAGCTGAATAGACTGAGCTCCTTGAGTCTATCACGAGAAGGCAGGTTTTCTAATCTTCTAATAATTTTTGTGGCTCTTTTCTGAACCCTCCACTTTATCACCATCCTTTTTGACTTGTGAGCACCAGAACCAGACACCGGATTCCAGCAGCGGTGGCACCAGTGCCAAATAAAATAACCTCTCTACTACTCTAGATTCCCCTGTTCATTGCATTAGCCCTTTTGCTCACAGCATTGCAGTGGGAGCTTATGTTCAACTGATTATCCACTACAACCCCCGAATCTTTTTCAGAGTCACTGCTTCCCAGGATGGTCCCCCATCCTGTAAATCAGGCCGACGGTCTCTGTTCTTAGATATATACATTTACATGTAACCATTTAAAAACACACATTGTTTGCTTGTACCCAGCTAATCAAGCGATCTGGATCGCACTGTACAAGTGACCTGTCCCCTTTATTATTCACTACCCCCCAATTATTTGTCACCAGCAAACCTGATCAGTGATGATTTGGGGCTTTAATAAAATTATTAGATTTCCAGGCTTAGATAATAACGTTAAATAGGGTTGGGCCCAGATCTGATCCCTGCAAGACCCCACTAGAACAGCGCTGCCCAGAGGATTCAGGGGGCCCAGGGCAAAACAATTTCAAGGGCCCCTTCCATTAAAAAAAGTTGCAATACTATAGAATACTATACTCTTGTGGGGGCCCCTGTGGGGCCCGGGGCAAATTGCCCCACTTGCCCCCCTGTCTGGGCGGCCCTGCACTAGAAACACACTTGCTGGATGGTTTACAATTACATTTGGAGACCTATCAGTTAGCCAGCATTTAATCCATTTAATATATGCCATGTTAATTTTATATTATTCTAGCTTTTTAATCAGAATGATGTGCAGTACCCTCTCAGACACCTTCCAGAAGTCTAGTACATCAACATTTTTATCAGCCAAACTCGTAATCTCATGAAAAAGGATATCAAACTAATTCGACAGGATCTATTTTCCATAAATCCATCTTGATTGGCATTAATTACATTGCCCTCTTTTAATTCTCTATGAATTGAGTCCATAATGGCTGCTCTATTATCTTGCCTGAGATCGATATCAGAGTGACAGGTCAGCCTGTTTGTTCTTTTTAAATATCGGCACATTAGCTTTCTTCCAGTTTTCTGGAATTTCGCCAACATCCCAACAGTTATTGAAAATCAGTATTAATTGTCCAACGAGCTACTCAGCCAGCTCTCTTCAAACTCCTGGCTCCAGGTTATCTGGGCCTGCTGATTTAAAAATGTCTAATGTCAGTAGCTGTTGTTTAACATCCTCCTGAGATACTAGTTGAATGGAAAATATTTATTGACTACTTCTGCCTTTTTCATTATTATTGCTAATTCTGCCATTTCATCTAGTAATGGACAAATACCATTATTAGGATTCTTTTTGTTCCCAATATACTTTAAAAAACTCCTTATTGTCCTTAACTCTGCTGGCCATAGAGTGCTCCTTGTGTACCTTTGCTTCCCTTATCAATTTTCTACAATTCCTAATGTCTGATTTATGCTGTCATCTTCCTTTTTTCCATTTGTTATAGATTACTATTATTTAATTTTTTTATAGCTGCATTCACTTCTCCTTTAAACCGTGTTTTTTTTTAACCAGTGCATCCTTCTTCCTTAATTGTGAGTCTAAGGGCTTGTCTACACTGGCAATTTACAGCACTGCAATTTTCTTGCTCAAGGGTGTGAAAAAACACCCCCCGATCTCAGCAAGTTTCAGCTCTGTAAAGCACCAGTGTAGACAGGTTATGAACTCTGGGAGCAGCGCCTTTCGTGGAGGTGGTTTTGTAGAGCACTGGGAGAGCTCTCTCCCAGCGCTGCACCACGACCACACAAGGCAAGTTAAAGTGCTGCTGCAGCAGGACTGCCATGGCAGCGCTTTAGCATTGCCGGTGTAGACTAGCCCTAAGGCTTTTGGGGCATCTAGTAAAGTGTTCTTAACCAATTCCCAATGATCATTCTCATTTTTCTGATTACATTTTTCCTCCTAGCTGATTTGGCTCATAATTGTTCTCAGCTTTGTGAAATTATCTCTTTTAAAGCACCAAGTATATAAATTGCCGGTCTGGACTTTATTCTGTTTACACATTATAAAACAAGTCATGGATCACTTACCACTGTAGCTAAAGAACACACATTAGTAAGGAAGCAGTAGCAGCCTCATAAACCTGTCTGTGTGATCTAGCCATAGAAAGGGACAAAGTCTCATCCTGTGCTGGTGTGGGTTATACAGGCACATAATTTGATTCATTTCTTCTGAAAGGCAGAGTGGGGAAATGGACAAGACTTGGCTGTGCAGTATTGGGCACTTGTGTTCTATCACCAGCTCAGGTTGCAGTGACCTTGCCCAACTGCTGCAAGATGGGTGAACAATTGTGGCCTGCCCTCAGACTGGGGTCTGAGGCCTTGGTTAGTAATGGCTGTGAAGGGCACAGAAATATTAAGGTCAGTAGGTAGAAGAGATGGGATTAGAACCCATGGGCTCTTGGTGGTAGCCTGGTACCGTTCCCCCTTGGTTACGGTGTGGCTGGGTTTATCTGAACTGCTTGTTTAATTCATCTCCCTTGACTTGTCAGCCTGTGGTATTTGGGGATGGGTCTCAATTGGCCATGGGGTGTTTCCAAGGCTGGGGCCCTGTTGGGGGTGGTTGCAGTGGTACTTGTGGTATAAACTGTGAGGGACTTTGCTCACGTTAAATAAGGTTCATAGCATTAAGAATGGGAAATACTCCCCAGGGCTCACATCGAGTTTGCCTCTGCCCATTGCTGCTGAGCTGTCAGATAATGCAGCTGCTGCTTCCACACAGCAAGGGCATGGATGTGATGCCCAGAGAGAGGGCCCCAGGTCCACGTCCCACCAGCGCAATGTGGGCGTGTAAAAGTGCTTTGCACTAGTGTGAGTGGCTATTCAAGGGGCCGGGTGAATTGGAGTCATAAATGTCCAGTCCTTTTTAAGCATCATGCCAAGCTCTTGGCTTCGGTAATGCCTTGAGACAGTGAGTTCCACAAGTTAATACTATTACAGCCTAGATTCTCTCCAAGCATTGCCTGGCGGAAGGCAGCATGTGTGTATGGGGAACAGACGTGTGTGCCTAATGGAGCTGACTATAGGCCCCTTATCTTGGATTCTGGTCTCTGCTGGCCCTAGTGTAAACTAGAACATCCATGGGACTGCTCCAACCTACGCCACTGGTTTAAGATACCTGAAAGACCCTGTAGCATCGTGTCTTCCCCTATGGCAGATGGAGTGTGTGGCTGGTGCAGCAGTCGGCTCTGCTAGGGAGATCCGCTCTGCCAAGGGAATGATCTGCCACCTGATTGTGGCTCCTCTGCCCCATCAAAGCACAACAGGGCTGGGTAGCATTCGTGCGCCTGGCCCTGCATGTTTAAAGAGTCCCCTTGCACTGGTTCTCACTTCGCTGCCTCTAATTTCTGGGCTAATCCATTGCTCTGGTCTCCAGAGGGCACAAGAGACAGATGTCTTTCCCTGTGCTCAGCCTCCGTGGGAGCCGGCAGTATGTTTCAAGCAGGCATTGGCAGCCAGAGCTGTTCTGGGGCGGCTGCTCTGACAATGGGGGCGGATGAAAGTCCGAGCTCATCCCTGTTCGGAGTGAGCCACATTTACCGTATTTGAAAAAGCGAAACTCTGAGAGCTCCTCTGTCATAAACAGATAATAGGAGTTAATAGAACAGAAGTACTTTATATCTCTTTTGACTGTAAAGGGTTAACAAGTTCAGTAAGCCTGGCTGTCACCTGACCAGAGGACCAATCAGGGGACAGGATACTTTCAAATCTTGAGGGAGGGAAGTCTTTGTGTGTGCTGTTAGTTTTTGATTGTTGTTCTCTCTGGGTGCTGAGAGTGACCAGACGTGCAACCAGGTTTCTCTCCAATCTCCCTGATACAGGTTCTTATAGATTTAAAATAGTGAGTATTTGGCTGGGAGGAGTTCAAATGTGTAATTGGCTGAAAGGAGTTCAAATGTGTATTTGGCTGGAAGGATTTTAATTTGTACTTGTATACGTAGGCTGGGAGGGTGTTCCCAGTGTCTATAGCTAAAAGACCCTGTACCTATTCCATCTTAAATTTACAAAGATAATTTTTACTGTTTTTTCTTTCTTTAATTAAAAGCTTTTCCTGTTTAAGAACCTGGTTGTTTTTTCATTCTGGTGTGAGATCCCAGGGGACGGGGTCTGGATTCACCAGGGAATTGGTGGGGAGAAAGGAGGGAAGGGGGAGAGAGAGGTTAATTTCTCTCTGTATTAGAATTACTGTCTCTCTCAGGAAGAGTCTGGGAGGGGGAGAGAGAAGGAGGGGGAAGGTGCCGTTTCCTCTCTGTTTTAAGCTTCAAGGAGTTTGAATCACAGTGATCTTCCAGGGTAACCCAGGGAGGGGAAGCCTGGGAGAGGTAACGGGGAGGGAAAGGGTTTACTTTCCTTGTGTTAAGATCCAGAGGGACTGGGTCTTGGGGGTCCCCGGGCAAGGTCTTGGGGGGACCAGAGTGTACCAGGCACTGGAATTCCTGGTTGGTGGCAGCGCTACGGGTACTAAGCTGGTAGTTGAGCTTAGAGGAATTCATGCTGGTACCCCATCTTTTGGACGCTAAGGTTCAGAGTGAGGATTTATACCATGACATCCTCAAAGGCTCCCTTGGCACAGGGCTCCCACTGACAGAGGGAAACAAGCCCCAGCCTCCCAGCCTGTGCTTAATGCTGCGCTGTGTCTAATGCCCCTGGCTGCTCCCAGGAGCTGTGTGGGGAAGGCGGTGCGGGCTGCCTACAAATCCACCAAATCAGCAGCCTTGGCTGGAAATCTGAACGCCTCCAATCCCGCCTCTTGGGGTGAGAACGAGCGCTGACCCCAGTCCCTACCAGGCCGGTGAAGGCGCTGGGTAGGCACTGATGGGCCGTGGGCAATACCTGGCCATTGAGCAGACAGTGCACCAGGAAGATGAAGGCTCCCTGCAGGCTGCTGACGATGGTGAATAAATAGGCCATGACCATGGCTGCTGGGCCGACTTGGAGGAGACCAAGGCTCCATGTGCAGCCCAGAAGGAAGAGTTGGGCGATGGCTTTAAAGGTCAGTAACCTGGATAAAGGCAGATGGAGAGATCCCGTTACAATAACTCTATGGAGAGCAATTGGGTCAGGAGGATCCGGGCAGAGTGGGGTGGAGCTTCTATCCCCAGCTTTCCTATGTGGGACAGGCTTACTGTCAATGCAAACACACTGGGAATTCATTCCTATGGATCCTAGATATGCTGTTCCCCTCCTGCAATCCCCCACCCCCTCCGGTGCCAAGACATCTGACCCTCCAGGACTGTTTTGTTGCCCTCTCACCTGTGGTCTCTGACAGTGGACACATCTGCATTGAGGGAGAAGAGTCTGTTTCTCAGGATCCACAGGGTCAGCACAAAGAACATTATATTTATCTGTGGGAACAGTGGGAAATATTTCCTGTAAAACATCCCATCTGGGGCCGGTGACTTCAGCTGAGGCAGAGAACGATCCCAGAGGACCGAGCCAAACACTGCACAACCGGGGACTGCTCATTTCCGGTGGGAATTATCCCCTCCCCGTAATATCCCCTGGAAGCTCTCGGTCTGTCCCCTTGCATAGAGCTGGCAGCACAGCCAGGGCTGAGATGGATCAATGGGATCACAGAGGCCAGATGCTGCTAAGAGTTCAATATGGAGCCTCTCCAGTGCAGTCAGCAGTTATTTGGGGCTTACATTGGTGTAACTGAGAGCAGGATCCGGCTCAGAGATTCCAGATCCTGCCTGTAGAATACTCCTTGCCATTTTCAGACTGTAACAAATTCCACACCACACACAACTTCCACAGGGGTAGGGAGGAATATGTAGGGACACTTGTTTCCTCCCCTACAAAAAACATTGCAGAGTGGAGCCCTCTCCCTTCCTTGTTCCTTGGGTCATTAACTCAACTAGACCAAACTCTTCTGTCTTCACTTGGCAAATCTCCTGCTAACGTCCCTGGGAGCTGTGCCCGAGTAACGGCTGCAGGCCTGGGGATACAGCACAGGGACTCATTCAGGGATAGACCACAGCCGATGAGCCAGGTGGGACCTAACTGGGTCTTTCCTTATGTTTTATGGGCTAACTTCCCCTCCCTGCTTCACTTAAATCAATGGGGTCGCAGAGGTGAGAGGAGAATGTGGTTCTGTGAGGTACCCACCAGGATTATGGCACAGACTGGACCCAGGAAGCTCCAATGAAAGCCTCTCTCCAGGCTGAGCCAGCAGCTACAGACAGGGAGGAAGAAGAAAGTGACTTTAATGGGATTATGCCTTTTTTCAGCCCTGAGTGCAGAGAGGAGGTGTCACAGGGCAGCTGGCTCTCAAAAGCGAGATGGATCTCAGCCTGCCTGTGACATGGCCGACTCTCTTGTGGGCAGCAGGAAAACAGCCTTCTCCATCTACCTCAGCATGTCCTGCTTCCAGCCACCACTTCCTCTTCCACCTCCTCAAATGACCCTTTCTGGTGGATGGGCCAGTGTTGATGGAGGCCCAGTCATGCAGCGGAGGGACCTTGGCCTACCTGCACTGAAGGAAGTGGAGCTGCCCTGATTTACACCAGCTGAGGATCTAGCCTGGGGTGTCTAGAACAGACCACGCCCCGTTTTAGTGGAGTCTCTCACTTTAGAGAGGGGATGCTCAGGGATTTGCTCACAGTAAGAAGGTGCATTTGTTTCCTACCCACCAGCCCCACAAACCCAGCCTGGGAGCTGGGAGTCCAGTGGGATCTTTCTGGTTGTTCTTCCATATCATCAGTGGGGTGAGGAGTGCAGATGTCTGACAGGGGGCACCTCAACTACAGCGCTCGGGGCAGCTTAGTGTCCCTGGGGATGGGAAGGGTCCCAGGGGGACATTCAGCTCCCAGGCAGGGTGAGCAGGGAAATCTAGGTTCAAGTCAGACCTGGGGTGAGCCAGACAAGCACATGGAAGCCCCATCCCAGCTCCCCTTCGGGATGGGCGCTGAACGTACTGTGTGGAAGTTTCGTAGCCTTCAGGATTCACCCCTGCAGAAATAGTCACCACCAGGGCTGGGAATCCATAGCCGAACGGGTACATGAATCTCTTCTTGAACCGGCAGGCGCTGGTGTAATTCACGTCCTTCAGCTTCTTGACGGTGAGGAAGAGGTGCAGCCCCTCCAGGAACATCCAGGTGAAGCAGGCCAGGAAGAGGTTGTGTAGGAGGCCAGCAATGACAGCACACGCCACATGGGAGAGAGAGAGCCCCGGGACACTGTGGTGGGGAAGAGAAATGCTGAGTATGAGGGAGACCTTCCAGGAGGGGGGAGTGACACCGGGATTCTTGTTAGCACAGCTCTCCAGGTATAGCACTCCGCGACCCAGAGATGGAAGGTACCTTGGTTTCTGGAGAGTCCTGCGGGTGCACATTGCTGATGCAGGAAGGGAGCGGAGATTAGTGGTTAAAGGAGGGGAGCAGGGCTCAGGGGATCCAGATTCTGTTCCCAGCCCTGCCACAGAGTCCCTGGGTGACCATAGGCAAGTCACGTAGGAGAGGAATCGAGGCACAGGGAGAGTGTGACATAGGGATAGATCTGGCTGAACTCCAGGGATTGGGGACACTCAGACCACTCAGACCAGTGTGAAGGAGCCTAATGGGGTGGAAACATCCCCCCCAGGAACACTCCCTGTGTCCTGCACAGCACAGAATATAGGGAGAACAAAGGGGTTCAAAGCCACACACCCCAGCCCTGCTGCGAGTGGAGGAACAGAGCAGGAGAGAATCAGGCCGTACCTGAGTGCGGATGCGGGTCACCTGGGTGAGGAAGAGCAGGTCAGCCAGGAAGAGGCAGAGGCAAAGCTGCAGGTGGAGGGAGACGCTGACGTTGCGGATGGAGTGGCACAGGAGGAAGGTGAGGATGGCGAGGAAGAGGAACAGCAGGGAGAGGGTCAGTCCCACGTAGGTGATGATGGTCAGTGGGGAACTCTCCTGTAACACAGCAAAGGGGAAATCACCAGTGACCCCAGCCGAGCCCCCTCAGCTCTGATTCAGCCTTTTCCCCAGCAAAGCCTCCAGTCACTCCAGGGAGAGCTTTGCCCACGGCTGAGTGAGGAGCTCAGGGTCCTGCCCTGTGACCCGAGTCTCACGGTGAGATACCGTCACTGCGATGGGAGCCATTAGGACGGCGAAGCTGGAGAGATGGTCACAGCTGCAGGTGGTGTGAGTACTGTTTGTGTGCACGACGGTGCAGCCGTCCGGAGACCAGCTGCCGCTCTCGGCCACTACTTTCCAGTAGATGCAGAGAGCCTCTTCCTCCTCTTTTTTGGCCTGGAAACACCACAGAATCATCCTTATCCTCATGGGACCACAGAACGTCGGTTCTGTTATTCCATGGCTATAGCAAACTCGAGGTCACCTACAGCTCCACGGCTCTCCCCACGCAGCCCCTAGTGCCCACTGGAGCCATCCCAGTGGCAGCGGAGAGAGAACACAGATCCTGCTGCTGCAAAAGCCCAGGCCCTGCTATTGGAAAAAAGGGTAATAAATCCTTGCCAGCCAATAGCACAATAAGGAATGTGAGCGGAGCAGTTCTGACAGCGTCCAGCAGAGGGCAGTGCTGCGTGCACACATACACATACGCACCCCTAACCACTTCATTACCGTATCAAAGCGTTTCATGCTGACTCCCTGAACCCCACTATCTACACAAAGCGGCTTTGCAGTTATTCCGGCTCAGGGGTGCGCTAGGCGGAGCTCTTACCCTAGAGCACTTTGCACAGCCCTGTGTCGTGGTGTGACCCTCGGTAACCTCCTCCAGTAACACAGCCCCAGTGCATCAGGAATAAGGAGGCCTCCTCTTCTCCGGACCATCAGGAGCCAGAAAGGCAGCACGGTCCAAACGCCCAGAAGGAGATGGTGCCTTCTCTATACCCCTCTGGAGCCCCAGCTGTGGAGCAAAGCGAGGGGATCTCCCTCCGCGCACCTGTCTGTGGCACAGGGTGAAGTCTGCGGATCTGGAGAGGGGAATGGGTCTCCCGTCTCCGACAGCCCCACTCACCACCCTGGAGTTGAGGTGACTTTTCTCCGGCTTCCCACCACCTGGTTGATTTCCCTCGCTGAGACATCTTGCACTGATGATGAAGTCCAGGATGGAGTAGGAAATAAAAGCAGCAGTCTCCAAACCTGCTGTGAGATGAGATGATCCCTCGTTAGGGAGATGGAGTTGCTATGGCAAAGAATGAGCCGGCCAGGTGCCCAGGGGTCACAATGAGGATTCGGGGCCCTGAATAGGCAGCTGAGGGTCCACGTTACTCTAGTCCCCTACGTCTCCATTTGGGGTTCTATCTAGACTAGGGCATTCTTGCCCTTTCCATTCTCTGGGCTCACTTCATACCAGAGACCCTCTCATGAGCAGTCTCCCCTCTGCACCCCCAAATCCTCACTGCTCGGGGCTCAAGCTGTGGGACAGACAGGAACGAAGGTGCCAGCTCCATGGCCCAAAGCCTGAGAACCACTGGCTCAGCCAGCAAGGAGCACTCCAGGGCTAGAGACAGAGGCCGGGGCCGGCCTGGAGATCCATAGGGAGGGAAGGAGGGAGGGAGGGAGGAATGGGGGAACCCAGACTGGGGTTCGGTGCCAGGGAACCGCTCTGTGCTGTGGTTTGGGCCCTGGGTATCGCCATCCCCAGGATGGTACCTTGTGTGGCTACCCCAGTGACTGCATCATTGTGCACGTCCATTGTCTCCTCGTGAGCTCTCAGCTTGAAGACTTCGCTGTGCTGGCTGCAGTTCCCTGTGACGAGCCACTTCTGGATAGCTGCGGGGGGGTGGGGGGAGGAATTACAGAGCCCCTCGCTGTGAAACCGCTTCCCTGGGAATCTGTCCATTCTTGGTCAGATCCACCCCCACTTCCCACTCCACTTGGAGCCAGAGGGGCTTCAGAGCTCTTCTGCACTAGGGGAGGGGGAAGTTTGGTGCTCTCCCCCCCGAGTTGCCTGATCACCCCTCCCATATCCCCTTGCCCCATTCTGGCTGTGTCTCCCTGGGGATGCTGTGTCCCCAGCAGGGGGAATAGTGTGGGTGGGGGGAGGCGCCTGGCTCAACGTGGTAGCCCCTAGTGGTGGAATGCCAAATATCACATTTAAACCCTTCTCGGGCATTGCTGTTGCTCCTGGGGGCACTGGTGGGGCTGGGTTATATTTCCTGGTGCAGGGGCAGTGCTGTTCTCTGTCTGTACTGAACACAAGCTCACATCACAATGGGATATAGGCTCTAACTTCCAATGGATTTGGGGCACAGAGTGTAACCCCATATCTCACAGCAGCCAGCAGGTGGGGCTGAAAGCCACACGTCCCCCCTCACCCAGAGACTCTGTCGTCACGTTCTGTGTTGTTCTCTCCAGAGACCGGAGCGCAGTGGCCAGTGCAGCCAGTTCCACGCTCTGCAGCAGGACCATGACGGCCGACCTGTCCATGTCTCCGCTGTCCCAGAGGGAGGTGCTGTTCAGGAGGCATTGAAACGGAGAGTCACGTTCTGGGGACAGGAAAGGAAAAGCCCTGGGAGCGAGGCATCCGGGGGTTCAGGTGCCATGTCCCATGTGTTCCCAGGGGGTGTCGGGCCTCACAGCCAGTGCCAGTTCAGGAGGCAGCAATGCTCTCAGGGGGGGAGCCCTATACAAGGGAGGTCCACTGAGGCTGACTCAGGGCCCCACTGGGACCTGAAGCTAACTGGGGCTAGAATCCTTTGTCCTTCCTTCTTCACTCCTGCTCCCCCATCCCTCCATTACAGATGGTATGGAACAACATTGTCACAAGCCCATGGTTTCCTAGGCTGTCTCTATGCTGCATCAGGCAGCTGCTCAGAAATGTCTGGCAGGGCAGGGATAGGGCACAGATCCTGCTGCCTGAAACACTCAGGTCACTGACACATGAGTTGAAGGAGAATCCCCATTAACTGTTAGCAGTATAGCACCTCTGATGAACAACAACAGTTCTGAACGCTAGACGGCGCATGTGGGTGGATAACACAAACGTGCACTCACACAAACACCACTAGTGGGTGCACCCCCCATCCCCACAGCAGTGGAGGGCACAGATCTTGTCTGAGGAGTATCTATATGTCTCCCTCCCCTCCAGTGAGACTCCTAACCTGGCACAGCAGCACGCAGGGCTCTGGGGCACACTCAGGGGCACTAGCCTGCAGGGCACATTTAAGGGGCGGAGCCTCACCTTTCCAGTGATAACGCCGCACTCCCATCTCCAGACGTGGACATGAAACTGTCTAATGTTGAAATAAAGAAAAAGCAAAAACTGCTGCTCCTGCTGCTCCGCTTTCCCTGCAGAGAGACCCAGGGCAGAGGTGAGTTCTGCAGCTACAGAAGGGCGATTGACATTGGTGTTTGCCTTATGCAGGGACCTGATCCTGACACCCCAGATTGAGTGAATAAAGCTTTTATATCGGATGTCCAGGACATGTACAATGGTTCTGTTGCCACAGCGAAAGGTTCGTGTGGAGAAAGGAAACAGTTTCTAGTAACAGCTGGAATATATCAAGGCTTGGGACTAAGCCCTTTTTTGTTCATATTGGTGCTGGATGCATTGACAGAAAGCAGCCAGAGAGGAGTCCCCTGGCACATGTCTTTTACAGATGTTGTAGTGCTCCGTGTTGGGAGAGGAAAGAGGAAGTGAAGGAAGATGCAGAGAGACACGGAAGTGCATATTGGAAAGAAACGGCATGAAAATCAGCAGAAGAAATCAGAGTATCTGGTCTGTAGATTCAGTGCTCTCCTGCAGGAAGACAAGGGGTGTGTAAGTCTGGGGACCAGCCACTAGCAAAACTACAGAAGTTTTAGAAGGTTTGATATCTATTTGCAAACACCTAGAAGATAATAAGGTGATAAATAACAGTCAGCATGGATTTGTCAAGAATAAATCCTGTGAAATCAACCTGACAGCTTCCTTTGGCAGGGTAACAAGCCTTGTGGCTGGGGGAAGCGGTAGATGTGGTATATCTTGACGTTAGTGAGGTTTTTGACACTGTCTCACGTGACATAAACAAACTAGAGAAATACAATCTATATGCAGCCACTCTAAGTTAAGTGCATAACTAGTTGGAAAACCGTTCCCAGCGAGCAGTTATCAGTGGTGCACAGTCAAGCTGGAAGGGCATAACAAGTGGGGTCCCGCAGGGATCAGTGCTGGGTCCGGTTCTGTTCAATATTTTCATCAGTGATTTAGATCATGGCACACAGAGAACACTTATAAAGTTTGCGGACGATCCCAAGCTGGGAGGGCTTGTAAGTGCTGTGGAGGATCGGACTAAAATTCAGAATGATCTGGACACACTGGAGAAATGGTCTGAAGTAAATAGGATGAAGTTCAAGAAGGACAAATGCAAAGTTCTCCATTTAGGAAAGAACAATCAGTTGCCCACATACCAAATGAGAAATGACTGCCTAGGAAAGGGCACTGCGGAAAGGGCTCTGGGGGTCATAGTGGATCACAAGCTAAATAAGGCCTGGTCTACACTACGCGTTTATTTCAAATTTAGCAGCATTAAACGGAATTAACGCTAAACCCATCCACACAATGAAGCTCTTTATTTCGATATAAAGGGCTCTTAATATCGATATCTGTACTCCTCCCCGAGAAGGGGAGCAGTGTTGAAATCGGTATTGCCATTTTGGATTAGGGTTAGTGTGGCTGCAATTCAATGATATTGGCCTCAGGGAGCTATCCCACAGTGCACCATTGTGACCACTCTGGACAGCAGTCTGAACTCAGATGCTCTGACCAGGTAGATAGGAAAAGCCCTGCAAATTTCTGAATCTCATTTCCTGTTTGCCCAGTATGGAGAGGTGATCAGCACAGGTGACCAGGGAGAGCTCATCAGAACAGGTAACCATGCAGTCTGAGAATCGAAAAAGAGCTCCAGCATGGATGGCACGGGAGGTACTGGGTCTGATCACTGTATGGGGAGAGGATTCTGTGCTAGCAGAACTACGTTCCAAGAGACGAAATGCCAAAACATTTGAAAAAAATCTCAAGGGGCATGATAGAGAGAGGCCACAATAGAGACCCACTATAGTGCCATGTGAAAGTTAAGGAGCTCAGACAAACCTACCAGAAAAACCAATGAAGCAAATGGAAGGTCCGGGGCAGAGCCACAGACATGCCACTTCTATGCTGAGCTGCATGCAATTCTAGGTGGGGCCGCCGCCTTTATCCCACCCCTGACTGTGGATTTCGAGGAGGGGGTAATCTCTGCCATGCCTGAGGATTCTGCGGACAGAGAAGATGATGATGAGGAGGAGGATGACGAGCTTGAGGAGAGCACACAGCTCTCCGTTCTCCCCAACAGCCAGGATCTTTTTCTCCGCCTGACTGAAGTACCCTCCCAACCCTCCCAAGGCGGTATCCCAGACCATGAAGCCAAGGCTCACAAGCTAAATAAGAGTCAACAGTGTAATGCTGTTGCAAAAAAACCAAACCTCATTCTGGATGTATTTGCACAGCAGTTCTCAAACTTTCCTACTGGTGACCCCTTTCACATAGGAAGCCTCTGAGTGCAACCCCCCTTATAAATTAAAAACACTTTCTTTTACATTTAACACAATTATAAATGCTGGAGGCAAAGGGGGGTTTGGGATGCAGACTGACAGCTCATGACACCCCCATGTAATACCCTCATTCCCTCCTGAGGGGTCCTGAACCCCAGTTTCAGAACCCCTGTACTAGCGGGAGTGTTGTAAGCAAGACACAAGAAGTAATTATTCCGCTCTGCTAGAGGGATAAGGAGGATCGAGTCCTAGCGATGAAAGAAACCAACACAGAATTTCCCTGATCTTGAATGAGGTTTACAGGGGTCACCGTAATACCATCAGCAAAGGTTTTTGTCTGGGAATTTCTGTATTGGCTGATCTCTGTGCACATGCCAGTCCTGTGCTGCCAACAGTTTAACATGTGGCTGCTCCAAAATCCCTTCCTTCCTCCCCATCTCACTCTGTCTCTCTCTCTCATCCATTTACACTCGCCTTTGCCTGTCCCTCCTGCTCCCATCTCTGAGGCTTCCTGAAGTGTTTCCATCTGCTCTGCAGAGAGACCTGCTGGGTACAGATGCCTCTGCCCGTTGGGGAGAACCCACCTTTACATTTGCCTTAGCCCTGCTGTGCTGCCGACCAGGAGCTGCCCAAGGTAAGCACCACCTGAGCCCCCTCTGGCACCCAACCCCCCTTCCAGGGCCTGTATCCCGCTCCCCCTCCTGCACCCCAACCCCTTGCCTGAGCTCTGAGCCCCATCCCCGAGCCTGAACCCCACATCCCCACCTGCATGCCAACCCCATTGGGAGACAGCGAGCGGCGGAGGGAGAGGGATGGAGTAGGCAGTGCAGGGGCCTCGGGGAAGGGTGTTTGGGTTTGTGTGATTAGACAGTTGGCAACCCTAGGGAAGAGACGCCTGGCTCCTGGCAGCCCTGCTGACTCCCCCTGTCCTGCTTCTGGTGTAATCCTGGCCTGGCCCTGGCACAGCCCCTGCTCCGCTCCCGAAGCCAGACCCAGGCACATTGGTGGCTGTGGCTCTGAGACAAACAGAAACACGGCAGTGGACGGACAGGCTGGGCTGGAGGGAGGTGGGAGCCTGGAAGCTGAACCCTCCCCAGCTAAGGCTGAGACCCAGAGGGACCCCGTCCATGGGGGGTAGAGGGCTGGCACACTGTCCCAGACCAGTTCCCAGCTAGCTGCCCCCTCAGCCAAGACTTCTGCCTGTGTAACCCAGGCCCTTCCCAGCTCTGCCAGCTGCCCCCTCCATGCATCTCGTGGCAGGACCCACCTTCGCACATGGTTGAGTTCCTGGTGGAGAGCACATAGCCGGCCCAGCACTTACACCGGTAGCTCCCGATTGTGTTGATACAAGTGGCCTTGGAGCTGCAGATATCTGGGGAAAGGTTGAAAGAACTGGGCATATTTTGTCCAGAGACAAGATGGCTGATGGGAGACATGATAACAATCTGCAAATATACAAAAGGTTGTTATAAAGAGGACTGTGATCAATTGGTGCCCATGTCCATCAAGGGTAGGACAAGAAGGAATTGGCTTAGTTAGCAGCAAGGGAGATTTATGTTAGATATTAGGAAAAACCTTCTAACTCTAAGGATGGTTCAGCACAGGAACAAGTGATCTAGGGAGGCTGTGGAATCCCTGTTATTGTGGGGGGTTAAGAACAGATTGGACAAACATTTGCCAGAGATGGTCTAGATGCACTTGGTCCTGCCTCAGTGCATGGGGGTGATTGTTTGATCTCCTGAGGTCCCTTCAACTCCACATTTCTGTGATTCTGTGAAGTGATAGGCCCTCTGCACTGTGGTCATTTTCCCCCTTAGGGTATCAGGTACTCAGCAAGGTAAATACTTTTCGGGCTGGGAGAAGTGGTAGGGCAGAAGGAAGAAGAGCAGGGCATGCTGAGAAAACAGTGCTTTCCTGCGTGCAGTGCTGTCGGTTGATACGATATAATGTAACAGGACATGAGTCAACTTGGGTTCCTGTCTAAGTTATCGAAGATTAGGAGGCTGCAATGCTTAAAATCCTCAGAATTTGACCTCCTGCCCTGATAGCATCTGAGTCACCGTGGGAACCCGAGGTGACGCGTATCCATTGGGTGAGTGGAACAAAGTCCATGGGCTGAATTTGGGTGGGGCCAGGAGAGTGCAGAGGGGCCTACGGGTCTGTCTGCACCGGGGCTGGAAGGTGAGTGTTCCAGCTCGAGACGACATAGTCACACTAGCTCTCATCTAGCTAGAAATAGACGTGTTACCGTGGTGGTGGGAGAGGCTGGCCACCCTGAGTGTGTACCTGTGGATTGGACAGAATTGTAGTCGGGGCAGGGAGACTGTCCTGTTGCTTGCCCATGTGTGGCCACACTTCAAGTTTTTGCAGAGCAAGCCTGGGTCTGTCTCCTCGAGCTAGAGTTTACCCCTAGGCATACACTACATTGGTGTAACGTGCAATTTCCTCTGCTAACTCCAATGCTCACGTTGCACCAGCTAAGACTCAATGCAGATTCTCTGAAACACTCTTAGATTTACTGGGCCAGATTCTTGGGGCTGGTTGAGATGGGCTCACTTTGAGACCAGAGCATGGTGGGGTCCCAGATGGCTTTTCACTCCTTTCACAGCTACTGAATCACAGGGAATAACTATGGATCGATCTGGTTAAAATCTATTTAGAAGTGTTCACCCATATATGCTGGGCTAATGTATTACATGATCAATAGGTATGATTCAAATTACATATATTAATATGGATAGTATGTGCTTAACACGTTAGGATATAGATATTCAAGCCTGTCTGCAAAGGCCTATACTTTAAGAATTTAGGTGTGTTCTTATCCCTTAGCTACTTATAGAGGTATAAAAGAAAGAATCAAAATAATTGTCTATTTGTGTGAGGCCCTTCTCTCACTGGGACAGTCTGAGTCCCTGTTTAGTCATATGGAAATAAGGCAATCAGAAGCTGTTAGGAAGGTGATCCGATCTATCACCTCCAGAGAAAGGGAAGAGCCTAGAAGATATGAAAGGAAATTTAGTTTGATAGTTTTCTGTCTGGTAAGAACTTATTTATTAATAGACACAGCTGAGAAACCCTTATGTCTGTAGAAATGTAGTTGTGAAATCTTCACTTCTGTATTGTTTTGTATGTTTATTTGCATGGTCTCTGTCTGGTTCTGTGATTGTTTCTGTCTGCTGTATAATTAATTTTGCTGGGTGAAAACTAATTAAGGTGGTGGGATATAATTGGTTAGCTAATCATGTTACAATTTGTTAGGACTGGTTAAGTAAATTTTAGTAGAGGCAATGATTGGTTAAGGTATAGCTATGAATATTTCTATATAAATTTAGGGGCAAATAGAAAGTAAGTTGGGATTCGAAAATAAGGAAAAACGAACTTGAATTTAAGCTTGCTGGAAGTTTACCCTGATAAACATTGAATTGTTTGCACCTTTGGATTTCGGGTATTGTTGCTCTCTGGTCACGCGAGAAGGACCATGGAAGGGTGAGAGTGAAAGAATAAACCATCTAACAACACAAATAATATCCCATTGTATATACACCTCTAGCAGTTAGATAGTCTGGAATAGTGGCCTGTATCTTCCTATAATCTTATTCATCTATGCTAAGTACCCCATAACACCTTGCATTAGCCAGGAAAACTGTCAGGATCAGCACACATGGGTGTTCTACTGTAGTAACAGGCAGGGAGTTACTTTCATTGTAATGTCCCAAAGATAAGGACAATATATATGGGACAAGCCTAGGAGCTGCATCACACTCTTGGTACCTGGAATTCCTGAGTCCAGGACAAAGAGCTAAGGGGTACCGTGTGGTACCAGGAAAAACAAGGTAGAAAGGTTATTGGTTAAGGCTAGCCTCACAGGGTGCATACAGTACCTCTTTCCTTGTAAACAGGTTGGGTATAGAAAGGACAGCTTTAGGGGTGTGTATGTGGACGCAAGCCTTCTTTGTAAGGTGAATTCAGCACTGCTGCAGGAGACAGGTTCCTGAAAATTGGAGTTGTATTGAACCTTTGTTCCTGTAATATGCTGTTACTGACTTTTAGCAATAAACCAGACCGATATTGGTTATTTGGTCTCTTGGGCATATTGCATAACGAACCAAGATGTGGTCAAGCAATTGACCATAGGGTTTACAAACAGAAAGGAAACCCAGAATCTTCAGAACTGGAAAAGTTTCAGAGTGGTAGCTGTGTTAGTCTGTATCAGCAAAAAATAATGAGGAGTCCTTGTGGCAGCTTAGAGACTAACAAATTGATTTGGGCATAGATTCATAGACTCTAGGACTGGAAGGGACCTCGAGAGGTCATCGAGTCCAGTCCCCTGCCCTCATGGTGGACCAAATACTGTCTAGACCATCCCTGATAGACATTTATCTAACCTACTCTTAAATATCTCCAGAGATGGAGATTCCACAACCTCCCTTGGCAATTTATTCCAGTGTTTAACTACCTGACAGTTAGGAACTTTTTCCTATTGTCCAACCTAAATCTCCCTTGCTGCAGTTTAAGCCCATTGCTTCTTGTTCTATCATTGGAGGCTAAGGTGAACAAGTTTTCTCCCTCCTCCTGATGACATCCTTTTAGATACCTGAAAACTGCTATCATGTCCCCAATTCTTTCAGCCTTCCTTCATAGGACATGTTCTCAAGACCTTTAATCATTCTTGTTGCTCTTCTCTGGATCCTCTCCAATTTCTCCACATCTTTCTTGAAAAGCATAAGCTTTTGTAGGCTAGAACTCACTACATCAGATGCATGGAGTTGAAAATACAGTAGCAGGTATAAATACACAACATATGAAAAGATGGGAGTTGCCTTACCAAGTGGGAGGTCAGTCAATTCAATTGACAATAGGATACCAAGGGAGGAAAAATCACTTTTGTAGTGGTAATGGGAGTGGCCATTTCAAACTATTGACAAGAAGGTGTGAGTAACAGTAGGGTCAAATTAGTATGGGGGAAATTAGGTTTTGTAATTACCCAACCACTCCCAGTCTTTATTCAAGCCTAATTTGATGGTGTCCAGTTTGCAAATTAATTCTAGTTTTGCAGTTTCACGTTGGAGTCTGTTTTTGAAGATTTTTTGTTGAAGAACTGACACTTTTAGGACTGTTACTGAGTGACCAGGGAGATTGAAGTGTTCTCCTATTGGTTTTTGAATGTTATAATTCCTGATGTCAGATTTGTGTCCATTTAGTCTTTTGCGAGAGACTGTCCGGTTTGGCCAATATACATGGCCTGAATAAAGACTGGGAAGCAGATATTAATGAGTGTCTGGGGCTCAGTGGAGTAAACTGAGGACCCAACACCAACTGCACCAATGTGACTGGGAATTACTCCTGCAGCTGCATCCATGGATACGAGTCCAGGCCTGGGAAAGCCAAATTCCCGCACGTGAGTGAGAACAGCTGCCAGGGTGAACTCTACCCTTGCTGCCGCTACTCCCTGCTCAGTCCCCCACACTCCTGGGCACATTCCAGGCCTGGTGCTGCAGCCGAGGCTGCTGCCATCTGCGGCAAAGGCACCCGATCCACTCACCGGGGCTATGATCAGCCGTGAACCTCGACTGCTGCCCCAGCACATGGGGGCCAGGATCTCCCCTGGCTCGGTGTTTGGATTGGGACTAAACCCCTAGGTTTGCAGAAAAGCACCAGGGAGACGGGTGGGAAGCCTCGCTGCTAGGGCCCCCCTGAGCCTGGGAAGTAGCCTCATATATGGTCCATGGCCATAGCACAGTGCGCTTTGCCCCCTATGGGCTCTGGGGAGCAGAGAATAGGCAGAGCACAGTGTGCCCCAGGCATGCCCCTGATCCTCCGCCATGGGTCCTGGGGAGCAGAGAGTAGGCACAGTCCCTGATGCTCTAGCCAGGCCCCCAATCTGCCGATTGGCCCCAGGGTGCTGAAAATAGCCCCAGCGCAGGGTACTACAGCCATACCCCGAACCACCCCCTACAACAGGCTGGTGGCAGGGTGGGTGAAGGGCCCTTACACCGGCTCCAGGCTTGCTGGGGATGCCCCTGCACATGATGGGGGGATTGTCAGAGACCATTACGCTGCCAGAGCGGCCCAGCAAGGTCTGTGTAGCTGTGAATCCAGCCTTTGACTGTTTAATACTCAGGACATCAGTCACCTGGGTCCTGGGACTCTCGTTGCACAGGTCAGTACAGGTGGGTGCACTGGCCACATGTCGGGGGTCTGCGGGCTTCTGCCATAGACCCCCCCTGAGTGCCATCAGAGGGCAAACTAGTTTAAAGGGACAGCACCCAATTCCCCTGGACAGAGCCCACCCACCCGTCTCCTAGTGCTCCATGGGAGAGGCAGGGCTGGGTGTATCCCAAATGGGGAAGGGACCCATCGGGGTGGGGTCTGTAATGCTGAGCATGGCGCCCCCTTCTGGTGACTAGCTCGTTCAGCACCCCCTTTCTTCTCTTCCACCATTGCAGCGCCCGGAGTCACGGCTGCCCCATGTCTCGGCCGTCCAGCCCGGTCACACTGTGATCCCCATTCTGAGGGAGCCTTTCAAAGTCAGACCCCTCTGTCCTATGCCTGCTAGAGAAACCCTTCCTCTGGGGCTCCTAGCCCCCCCCTCGGGGCTTCCTAGCCCCCCTCGCCTCAGGCCCCCACCACTGGGCCCAGCCCTTGGGCCGTAGAGAAGCCCCACCTGTCTCCTCCCAGGCGAGTAGCTAGTGCCATGCACGCAGCCTAGGTCACTTCCCCTTTGCAGCTTAACTGGCTCATAGGGCCACCTGCCTTAACCCCATTCTCTCAGGGCTGGTGCAGGGAGGGGATCGCAGGGTCCTGGTCTGGATAAGATTTGGTCCCCAGTATGGGATGGGGTGGGAGAGGATGTGCTGAAGGGATTGGGGCACTGCACATAGCAGGGAAGAAAGGAGAATAGAATGCGGGGGGTTAGATGGAGCAGACAGACTGACCGACAGACCACACCCCCTGCAATAGGTGAGGGGTGTCTCCATGGTTATTCACCCCCAGTGAGCCCCCTGCCCTGCTGTGTGTGACCCCCTCCCACCCTGCTAGCCCTTCCCAGACATTGACGAGTGCTGCAAGACCTCAGATATCTGCAGCCCCAAGATCATGTGTATCAACACCAATGGGAGCTACTGGTGTAAGTGCCGGGCTGGCTACATCCCTTCCAATGGGAACACGAGTCTGTGCCAAGGTGGGTCCTGCCGCAGGGGACATGGAGGGGGCATCTGGGGGGCTGAGCAGAGTCTGAGGCTGCACAGGCAGAGGTCTTCCCCAAGGGGGCAGGGAGCTGGGAACTTGTCTGGGATGTTGTGCCAGCCCCCCTACCCCCCATGGA
>NW_022060013.1:0-24035 GCF_007399415.2 Gopherus evgoodei | reverse complement strand
CTGTTGGCCATTGCCATTGCAGGAGAGAAGGTTTCAGTGGAATTGAATGCCCTGGCTCAGACAAGTGACACAGGAAGATTTTACTGTTCATGGATCCATGCAAAGGAAATTGTGTCTCTGTGTGAAAATGGGGAGGGAAATGAAACACCCACATGGTGGTATCTAAGGCAGAAGGGACCCTTATAGGATTAGAACAGAATAAATTCTCAAGCAGCATGTTTCTTACTTTGCCCGTCTGTCAATTTTGATTATTATCAATGGAAATATTTTGCCATTGGGTTGTGTGTTTACACAGAAATTGACATTTACTAACAAATAAGTAATTCTTCCAAGCCTGCCTAGTCTGCCAGTGCTGAGTTTAGAAGGACAGAGTCACTCTTTCCCGTCCCCATGCCAGGCCTGGGCTCTCCATGCTGCCCACTTTCCGCAATGTTGGGATCCATCCCTGATCTCCC
The DNA here is from genome assembly GCF_007399415.2 of Gopherus evgoodei. NCBI lineage: Eukaryota > Metazoa > Chordata > Testudines > Testudinidae > Gopherus > Gopherus evgoodei. The sequence goes on along the minus strand of NW_022060013.1, from coordinate 23,580 downwards.
CTCAGACCTCTGCCCCCCACCCCCACTTCTGGGATCCCTTCCCCACACTATCCAAATGCCCTGCTTCTGTGATCCCTCCCCCTTGCCCTTCCTCCCCTCTGAGCAAAAGCTCTGCACTATTCCCACACTGGGAATTGAACCCCAGGCCCCCTGGGTGAAAACCAGGAATCCAGATCACTAGACCACATGGGACTGGGATTGTGCTATTGGTCTACTAAGCCAGCCCCTCATGAGAGCAGCAGCGCCACCCAGCAGGGATTGCACACAGGGCTGCATTAACCCTTCAGGTGCTGAGGTTTTCCCTCTGTCCATTCCCAGTGCCTGTGATCAGGAAATAGACATCAGGGCTCCCAGGTGCTGCACAGATCATGACTGAGATCAGGACCCCACATTGCACTAGGTGCTGTACAATCCCTGGCCAACACTGGGACACCCAGGGGGTTCCCCTCAATTTCCATGAGCCTCTGCTGCCCAACTTCTTCTGACTCCCTATGGCTCACCTCCCCAACCCCGCAAAAAACCCACCTTTCCAAACAGTCCTCCTTTCCCTGCCCCCTAATTTTGCTTGCACACCCTGAGATCATCTCCTCTCTTCCTCCCGCCCCTCCCCCTGAGGTGAGCAGAGATGGAGGCTACTTCAGCCAGCAGAGTCAACCCCAGCGACTCGCCTGGGGGCAGTGTTTGCAGACACGGGGAGGGAGCAGCTGGGAGCAGGGGGTGCTGGGAAGAAGAAGGCAGGAAAACAAAGCCCAGGGCCTGGGGACGGGGCTCTGGCACTGCCTGGGGCAGGGCAGCTCCTTGGGGCGGGCTCTGGCACAGGCAATGGGCGGGGCAGCTCCGGGGGGGGGGTTCTGGGGGCAGTGGGATGTTAGGTCAGCTGCTCCCCCCTCCCTGCTCCTGCGGGGGCTGAGTGAGTCCCCCCCCAAACAGCCTCAGGGGTCGGGGTGGGCAGGGGTGCGGGGCCAGCAGCAGCACAGCCCGCCCCCGCTTCCCTGGGCTGCCCCGCACACCTCGGGCTGATGGCTCTGCCATGGCATCCTCATGAATCGCTGCTCCCTGCCCACCAGGCTCGGCTTTGGCCACAGCAGCATCGGGTGCCCCAGGGAGCCCGGCTAGGCTGGGGCTGGGGGCAGTGGAAGGTTATGGGAAGAGGAAGCTCCAGATAGTGGCAGAAGGGGCGGGGGAGGGGAGAGAAGCTGAGCTGGAGTGGCGGAGGAGAAGCCCCTAACTGGACTGGAGCCATGCTGGGGAGGGGAGGGAGGAGGAGAAGCCCTGGGCCCCTGCAGGAGCTTCAGTTGGGGGAGGGAGGGGGAGAAGCACCAAGCTGGGGAAGAGGAGGAGAAGCCACGCTGTGTTGGTGTTATATCCTTGGGGGCAGCCAGTTTAGGAAGTAATCACTTGAGGCCAGACAGCAGACAATTAACAAAACTACCATTTATTTACAGACACAGAGCTTGCCTAACAGGCTGAAGCTGGCTGGGCTATCCCTAATAATCTAACTCAGTTGCCATAGGAATAAAAGCCATGACAACCAAATACACAACATTTTCCTCCCCCTTATTAGGGGAGCTAATAAGAACACCTCCCCTAAATAAAACACACACTAGACTAGAGGCAGCAAAGAATCCAGTGGCACCTTATAGACTAACAGACGTTTTGGAGCATAAGCTTTCGTGGGTGAATACCCACTTCATCAGATGCATGTAGTGGAAAGTTCCAGGGGCAGGTATATATATGCAGGCAAGCTAGAGATAATGAGGCAGTTCAATCAGGGAGGATGAGGCCCTGTTCTAGCAGTTGAGGTGTGAAAACCAAGGGAGGAGAAACTGGTTTTGTAATTGGCAAGCCATTCACAGTCTTTGTTTAATCCTGAGCTGATGGTGTCAAATTTGCAGATGAACTGAAGCTCAGCAGTTTCTCTTTGAAGTCTGGTCCTGAAGTTTTTTTGCTGCAGGATGGCCATCTTAAGGTCTGCTATAGTGTGGCCAGGGAGGCTGAAGTACTCTCCTACAGGTTTTTGTATATTGCCATTCCTAATATCTGATTTGTGTCCGTTCACCCTTTTCCGTAGCGACTGTTCAGTTTGGCCTATGTACATAGCAGAGGGGCATTGCTGGCATATGATGGCAGGTGAATGAACCGGTGATGGTGTGGCTGATCTGGTTAGGTCCTGTGATGGTGTCACTGGTGTAGATATGTGGGCAGAGCTGGCATTGAGGTTTGTTGCATGGATTGGTTCCTGAGCTAGAGTTACTATGGAGCAGTGTGCGGTTACTGGTGAGAGGTCCTGGTTGTGCCCAAAAGCTCCAGAGGATCCACCCCGGGAGAGGTTTTAGCTGGGGACTGTATGTGATGGCCAGTGGAGTCCTGCTGGTTTCTTTCTTGGGTTTGTCTTGCAGTAGGAGGCTGCACCACAAGATCTAAGCTGGTAATTAAGCTTAGGGGGATTCATGCTGGTAACTCGAGCTAGGCAGGGGGGAAGGGGTCAGCACCTTTGCCCGGGAAGCTGGACAAAGGAAGGGGCCGGCTGGAGGGAGTTAGTTCAGATGAACTGAAGCTCAGCAGTTTCTCTGCTGTACCCTAACCCTAGCTCCAGGAGCCACACCCCTGGGGCCACTGACCCTAGCTCCAGGGGCCCTACCCATGGGGCCCCTAAACCTAGCTCCAGGGGCCTTACACATGAAGACCCTAACCATAGCTCCAGAGGCCCTACCCCTGGGACCCCTAACCCTAGTCCCAGGGGCCCTAACTGTGTGGCCCCTAACCCTAACTCCAGGGGTCCTAAGGCTTAGGGCCCTAACCCTAGCTGCAGGGGTCATACCCATGGTGCCCCTAAAACTAGCTCCAGGGGCCCCATATCTGGGGCCCCTAACCCGAGCTATAGGAGACCTACGGGTGGGGACCCGAAATTCAACTCCAGGGGCCCTACCCATGGGGCCCCTAAACCTAGTTCCAGAGGCCCTACCAATGGCACCCATTACCCTAGCTCCAGGACCCCTACAACTACTGCCCCCAACCCTAGCTCCAGGGGCCATACCCGTGGTTCCCGTAACCCTAACTCCAGGGGCCCCACCTCTGGAACCCCTAACCCTAGCTCCAGGGGCCCTACTCATGGGGCCCCTAACCCTAGCTCCAAAGGCCCTACCAGTGGGACCCCTAACCTTAGCTCCAGGGGCCCTAACCCTGGAGCACCTAACCGTAGCTCCTGGAGCCATTGCCATGGGTCCCCTAAAGGTAGCTCCAGGGGCCCCACCCCTGGGACACATAACTCTAGCTCCAGGGGCCCCATCCCTGCTGCCCCTAACCCTAGCTCCAGGGGCCCTACCCATAAAGCACCTTATGCTAGCTCCAGGGGCCCTACCCACGTGGCCACTAAACGTATCTGCAGGGTCTCTACCTGTGGGACCAGTAATCCTGGTTCCAGGGGCCCTAACCATTTGGGACCCTAACCCTAGGTCCAGGTGCCTTACTCGTGGGGCCTCTATCCCTAGGTGCAGGTGCCCTTCCCCTGGGGCCCCTAACCCTAGCTTCAGGGGCCCATCCCTGTGGCTCTGAACCCTAGCTCCAGGTGCCCTATGCATGAGGTTCCTAACCCTAGCTCCAAGATCCCAATCCCTGCGGCTTCTAACACTAGCTCCAGGGCTCTACCCGTGGGGCTCCTTACCCTAGCTCCAAGGTCCCTGTCTGTGGGACCCCTAACCCTAGGTCCAGGGCCCCTACCTGTGGGGCCCCTAAATCTAGCTCAAGAGGCCCTTTCCCTGAGACCCTTAACCCTAGATCCAGGGACCCTACCCCTGGGGCCCCAAACCAATCTCCATGGGCCCCATTCCTGGGGCCACTAACCCTAGCTTCAGGGGCCCAATCCGTTGGGCCTCTAACCTGGTTCCAGGGGCCCTACACGTGGGGCCCCTAACCCTAGCTCCAGAGGCCCAAACCTTGGGGGCCCGAACCCTATCTCCAGGGGCCCAACCCCTGGGACCCCTAACCCTGCCTCCAGGAGCCCTACCCGTGGGGCCATTAACCCTCGCTCTAGAGGCCCTGCCCATGGGACCCCTAACCCTAGCTCAAGGGGCCCTACACGTAGGGCACTTAACCCTAGCTAGAGGGGTCCCACCTCTAGGACCCCTTACCCTAGCTCCCGAGCCCATCTCTGTGACCCCAATCCCAAGTTGCAGGGGCCCTACCCATGGGGTTCCTAACCCTAGTTTCAGAGACCCCATAGGTGGGACCCCTAACTCTTGCTCCAGGGGCCTCACCCCTGGAACCTCTAACTCTAGCTCAAGGGACTTCATCCCTAGAGCCCCTAACCCTAGCTCAATGGGCCTTACCCTTCGGACCCCTAACCCTAGTTCCAGGGGGCATACCCATCTGGCCCTTAACCCTGGCTCCAGGGGCCCTACATATGGAGCCCCTTTACCTAGCTCAAGGAGCCCTTCCCCTGGGACTCCTAACCCTAGCACCAAAGTCCCTACCCATGGGACCCCTAACCTTAGCCCCAGGGGCCCTACCAGTAGAGCCCTTATCCCTAGCTTCAGGGGCCCTACACGTGTATCCCTAACCATAGTTCCAGGGGCCCTACCCGTAGTGCCCAGAACCATAGCTCCAGGGGCCCTTCCCGTGTATCCCTAAACCTAGCTCCAGGGGCCCTACCCATGGGGCCTGTAACCCTAGCTGTAGGTGAGCTACTCATGGGGCCCCTAACCCTAGATCCAGAGGCACTACCCATGGGACCCATAAACTTAGATCCAGGTACCCTAACCGTAGGGCGCCTCACCCTAGCTCCAGGCGCCCCACCAAGAGGATTGCTAACCCTAGCTCCAGGGGCCAAACCGTAGGACCCCTAACCCTAGCACCATGAGCCCCACTCCTGCGGCCCCTCACCCAGAGTCCAGGGTCCCTACCTGTGGGGCCCCTAACCCTAGCTCCAGATGCCATACGCATGGGCCCCTAACCCTAGCTCCAGGGACCTGACCCCTGGTACCCCTAACTCTAACTCCAGGGGCCCCATCCCTGCAGCCTCTAACCGTAGCTCCATGGTCTCAACCCATGGGACCCCTAACCCTAGCTATAGATTCCTTACCCGTGGGACTCCGAAACCTAGTTCCATGGGCCCTACCATTGGGTCCCTAACCCTAGCTCCAGGGACTATACCCATGGGGCCCCTAAACCTAGCTCCAGGGGCCCTACCGTGGGGTCCCTAACCCTAGCTCCAGGGGCCCTACCCATTGGGCCGCTAACCCTAACTCCTTAGACCCTACCCGTGGGGCCACTAACCCTAGCTCCAGGGACTCCTTCCCTGGAGCCCCTAACCCTAGCTGCAGGGCCCCTACCTGTGGGCCCCTAACCCTAGTTCCAGAGGCCCTACCCATGAGACCCCTAACCCTAGCTCCAGGGGCCCTACCACTGAGGCCCATATCCCCAGCTTCAGAGGATCTACTCCTAGCTCTCCTAACCCTAGCTCCAGGGATCCTACCCATAGGACCCCTAATGGAAACTCCAGGGGCTCTAACCCTTGGGGCCCTAACCCTACCTCCAGGGGCCCCATCCCTGGTTTCCCTAACCCAGCTCTAGGGGCCCTACTCGTGGGGCTTCTTCCCCTAGCTCCAAGGGCTCTACCCGTGGGACCCGTTACCCTAACTCCAGGGGCCCTGCCCGTGTGGCCCTTACCTAAGCTCCAGGGGCCCTACCCATGGGGTCCTTAACCCTATATCCAGGGGCCCCACCTCTGGATACCCAAAAACTAGCTGTAGGGGCCCCACCCATGGGAAAACTAACCCTAGCTCTAGGAGCCCCCCCCCCGAGACCCCTAACCCTAGCTCCACTGGCCCTGCCTGTGTCGCCCCTAATCCTAGCTCCAGGGACCTTAGCCATTGGGCCCCTAACCCTAGCTCCAGGGGCCGTACCAGTGGGGTCCCATCCCTTGCTCCAGGGGCCTCATTCCTGGGACCTCTAACCCTAGCTCCAAGGGACCCCATCCCTGGTGCACCTTACCCTAGCTCCAGGGGCCATCCTTGTGGTGCCCCTAACACTAGGTCCAGAGGCCCCACCCCTGGGAACCCTAACCCTAGCTCCAGGGGCCCTACACGTGGGAACCATAATCCTAGCTCCAAGGACCCTACCCATGGGACCCCTAACCCTAGCTTCCGGGGCCCTACCCCTGGGGCCCCTAACCCTAGCTTCAGGGGCCCTACCTCTTGGGTCCGTTACCAAAGATCCAGGGGCCCTACCCCTTACGCCACTAACCCTAGTTCCAAGGGCCCTACCCGTGGGGCCCCTAATGCTTGCTCCAGGCACCCTGCCCGTAGGGCCCTTACCTTAGCTAAAGAGGCCCTACCGGTGGGGTCCTTAGCTCTAGCTCCAGGGACACCACCCCTGGAAACCCAAACACTAACTCCAGGGGCCCCACCCACGTGAACACTAACCCAAGCTCAGGGGCCAAGCCTCTGGGGCCCCAAATCCTATCTCCAAGGGCCTTAGCCATGTGACCCCTAACGCTTGCTCCAGGGGCTCTACGTGTGGAACCACTAACCCAATTTCCAGGGGCCCTACCCATGGGGCCCCTGTCCCTAGCTCCAGTATCCCAACCCGTGGGACCCCTAACCCTAGGTCCATGGGCTCTACCCCTGGGGCCCCTAACCATAGCTCCAGGCACCCCACCACTAGGACTCCTATCCCTAGCACCATGAGCCCCAGCCCTGGGGCCCCTAACCCAAACTCTAGGGTCCCTTCCTGTGGGGCCCCTAACCCTAGCTCCAGAGGCCCTGCCCATGCGACCACTAACCCTAGTTATAGGAGCCTTACCCCTGCGTCCCCTAACCCTAGCTCCAGATGCCATATGCTTGGGCCTCTAACCCTAGCTCCAGAGGCCTGACCCCCAGTATGCCTAACCCTAGCTCCAAGGGCCCCATCCCTATGGCTTCTAACCCTAGCTCCAGGGGCCCAACCCATGGGGATCAAACCCTAGCTACAGAGTCCTTACCCGTGGGACCCCCAAACCTAGCTCCAGGGGCCCTATCATTGGGGCCCCTAACCCTAGCTGCAGGGGCCATACCCGTGGGGCCCCTAAACCTATCTCCAGGCACCCCACCCCTGGGACCCTTTACCCTAGCTCCAGGGGCCCTACCCATGGGGCCCCTATCCCTAGCTTCAGGGACCCCACCCGTTGGGCCCCTAACCCTAGCTCCAAAGGCCCTACTCTTGTGACCCCTATCCCTAGCTCCAGGCGGCATACCCCTTGGGCCCCCATCCCTAGCTCCAGGAGCCGTACTCATGGGGCCCCATCCCTAGTGTTAGGCCTGAATAAAGATATTGCAGACAAAACCAGGTATGCCAACCTGACCAAAGTCAGGCTAACAGAGGTTTTTGGGTAATTCCTGAGTGGAAAACACTGAGAAGCAGCAGCATGTCTCACAAGCGCTGGGAAAAAGTGAGATAAGCGAGAAGCTGCATTCCTGGCATAGTACCAGATGTGCTGTGTTAGGGCAGCTCCTTCGAAGAACTGATAAGAGCCCTAGTTTCCCAGCCTCTTTGTTTTCACTCCCTGGTTTTGTTCTTTGTTTGTTTTTAACTCCCCTACATTTCTAACTTTAGGTATAAATGTATACTAAAGGTGTCTAGTTTCTAGTTGTTAAAAGAAGGAAGTGGGTTGCTCCAGTGAATAATTTATGACACGACAGAACTGTCTATATAGGCTTATACTAAGATGTAAAGAGCGGACTGGTTCTCTCGGGAGACGAGCTGCTCTCTATTGTTGCGTGCACTTGTCAATAAAGAGCTTTTGATCGGACCTTGCTGGTGTTGCCTGTCTCTCTCGCGGTCAGACAACTAACTTTGCCATCTGGGGGTTAGAGTCCCTGACACTAGCTCTAGGGGCTCCATCCCTGGGGCCCCTGACCCTATCTCCAGGGGCCCTACCCGTGGGGACCCTAACCCTAGCTCTATGGGACCTCCCCATGGGGCCCCTAACCTTAGCTCCATGGGCCCTACTTGTGGGGACCTTAATCCTAGCTACAGGGGCCCCATCCCTGGGCCCCTAACCCTAGTTCCTGGGACCCTGCCCGTGGGGCACCTAACCCTAGTTCCAGAGGCCCTTCCCTTGGGATGCCTAACCCAAGCTCCAGGAGCCCTATCCGTGGGGCCCCTAACCCTAGCTCCTGAGGTCCTACCTGTGGGAGCTCTAACCTTAGCTCCTGGGTTCGTGCCCATTGGACCCATAATCCTAGCTCCAGGGGACCTACCCGTGGGACCCCTAATCTTAGCTCCAGGGGCCTTACCCTGGGGCACCTAACCTTACCTTCAGGGGCCCTACCCGTGGGGCCTCTAACCCTAGTTCCAGGGGCCCCACTCCTGGAACCCCTATCCCTAGCTCCATGGGCCCCATCCCTGGGGCTTCAAACCCTAGCTGCATGGGCCCTACCCCTGGGGCCCCTAACTCTAGCTTCAGGGGCCCTACCAGTGGGACCCCTAACCCTAGCTCCAGAGGCCCCATTGCTGGGGATCCAAACCCCTGCTCAAGGGGCCCTGCCCATGGGGCCACTAACCCTTGCTCCTATGGCCCCATCCCTGGGGCTCCTAACCCTTGCTACAGGGTCCCTACATGTCAGAACCCTAACCCTAGCTCCAACGGCCCTTCCCGTGGGGCCCCTAACCCTAGCTCCAAGGTCCCTTCTCGTGGGACCCCTAACCCTATCTGCAGGCCCTGTACCCCTGGGTCCCCTAACTCTAGCTTCAGAGGCCCTACCCATGGGGCCCTTTACCCTAGGTCAAGGGGCCCTACGCATGAGTCCCCCAACCCTAGCTCAAGGGGCCCTATCTGTGGGGCCTCTAACCCTAACTCCAGGGGCCCTGCCCGTTGGACCCCTTAGCGTAGCTCCAGGGTCCCTTGAAACACCTGGGAAAATGTGTTTGACTGTTCAGGCATTGGGAGCTCAGCTAAGAATGCAAATGCTTTTCAAAGACTGCAGGGACTGTGGCATAGCTGGAGTCCTCAGTCTCCCCTCCCTCCCTTCCTCCATGAACGTCCATTTGATTCTTTGGCTTTCCGTTACGCTTGTCACGCAGCACTGTGCTGAGTCCCAGCTGTGGACTCTGTCTATCATAGCCTGGAGATTTTTTCAAATGCTTTGTCATTTCGTCTTCTGTAACGGAGCTCTGATAGAACAGTTTTGTCTCTCCATACAGCGATCAGATCCAGTATCTCCCAGATGATCCATGCTGGAGCTCGTTTTGGGTTTGGGACTGCATCGCCACCTGTGCTGATCAGAGCTCCATGCTGGGCAAACAGGAAATGAAATTCAAAAGTTCTCGGGACTTTTCCTGTTTACCTGGCCAGTGCATCCGAGTTCAGATTGCTTTCCAGAGTGGTCACAAGGGTGCACTCTGGGATACCGCCCAGAGGCCAATACTGTCGAATTGCGGCCACACTAACCCTAATCCAACATGGCAATACCGATTTCCGCACTACTCCCCTCGTCGGGGAGGAATACAGATATCAGTATTAAGAGACCTTTATATCGATATAAAGGGCTTCCTTGTGTGGATGGGTGCAGGGTTAATTCATTTTAATGCTGCTAAATTTGGTTTAAATGCGTAGTGTAGACGAGGCCTAAGAAAGTGGCTGTTTGACCTACAAACAACGACAAAGTAAAACCTGCAAGAGCAGCCTTTCAGTTCAGAGGCCTGATAATAAGATGTTACTAATAACTGACGAAAGAGTTACAAATGACTCAAAACCATACTCAGAACAAACCAAATGGGAACACAGACAACACCATTTTTCTTCGCTGCTCTTCAACCACGATATTCTCCCCATAGGGAGGTCCACCGCTCCTGGGGGTTCAGTGCCACAATAACAAGGTGATATGTGCAATGGATGGAGGAAGCTGCTATTCCATCTCCCTAGTCCAAAAATCAGTTTAATAGCTAGTCCTGAGATAGAGGAAGTATCAGTTATTAAAGTCATAAGAACTAATTTAACATTGTGATTCCAGCCAATGTTAAAATGATCTAACATTCAGGGTAATAGAAACATTTCTAGTCCTCTGCATAGAACGCTCAAATGATGCAAAAATAGCAAGTTTGCTTTAAAAAGTCATAAAAGGGGTGTCATCCAGAACCTGACACTTGGTGAAACGTAAGTCTAGAACACACAACCAGTTTGGGGATTGTGCTCGGCTTCTTAACAGTCTGCCCTGAGGTTGCCACTCGCAGTTACAAGCTACTCCAGATGGCTCGATCCCTCTCATGGATCAGTAACTGGTTAGCAGCTTGGAAGGAAAGATTAGGACTAAATAGTCATTTTTGCAGTGGAAAGGGGTAAATAAAAGGCTTCCAAAGTATGAGACGAGTCTACAGACATTAGGGCTGGTCAGTTTAGACAAGACCGTAGAGCACCAGTTCTCAACCAGGTGTCTGCCAAAAGAAACCAGGCTTGACCCACATCCCCAAGCTGAAGGGGGGGGAGAAAGGGCACAACAAAAAATTGCAGCATCAATGCAGAAGAGAGAACTCTTCCCCTGCCATTATCAGTAAAGGTTGCCTCACAGCCACTGACTCCCTGAACAGAAATAGCAAAAGTCCAATCACAATTCTACTTCCTTTCCACTACAAGAGATAATGGGTGGGAGCTGCTCTCCTGAGACTGTCCTGCTGCTGCCCAGGCGCATGGCAGACAGAGCTGGGCCCGCAAGCCGAGGGTTTTGATTGCTTGAAGGCAATCAGAGGGAAAAGAGACAAGTGCTCACATATCAAAGAATGGTTTTGATCCATTGACCTCTGGGTTATGGGCCCAGCACACGTCAACTGCACCACTCTGCTGGCTCTTTACTCCCCCTGCCACCCAGCCACCTCTATCTCGATTAGTGCTTTATGAGCTCTCACACTGGCAGGCAGATGCGCCGGCTACTAGGCAGCTGCCCTGGTCACAGGATTTTACAGCTTCTACAGGGTAAAAAGGATCTATTTGGGGTTTGGACCCCATTGGGAGCTGGGTAGCTGAGTGCCGAAGATGGAAGCACTTCTTAAACTGTTTTCAGTTAAGCCTTCAGCTCGTGGGGGACGAGGTTCAGCCTTGGATCTGTGTCTGCAGCAGGCAAGCACCTCTGGCTCAATTGGCCCCCACCCTGCCCCCGCTGTATTAGCAGACTAAAACCCGGAGCAAAGGCACACGCCTTGCAAAGGAACAGGAGCCGGGATCTCGAACAAATGTCAACATTTTAGTAAGATGACGTTCAAAGAAGAAAAAGGTGTACGGTACAGCGTTTAGGCGTAGAAGTTTCTGGTGATCAGGGAACAATGTACAGATTACCCAAGGGGTGCAAAGTTCGGTTTAAGATCGGGTGGCGTAAGGAATACAGAATCTGCAATAGCCCCGACTGGGGGTAAAAGGTTAACGTACAGACACTGAGTTAGGAGGGTATGTTGTCCATGTGAGGGCTACGTTCAGGTGTGGAGTATAACGAGCAGATACGACAATGAGGATGGATTGATCCGCGTTTGGTGAGTTTTAACATTCAGTGTTTTTTAATCTTTGCCACAATCTAGTTTAAGCAGGGTCGGTATGAACTCTACCCTGCCATCTGTTGGTGATCTGTTGTAAAGGCCTTTTGGGGCTGATGTCATTTGCATGGTTACAGCCACCCCAGATTGCATGAGGGGAGTGCTTGTCCAAATGGTCATTTCAGCTGCTGTGGGATCCTCTGTCTCTTTGTTATTGGGGCAGGAGTAATCAAGTGTATTTTCCTGTTTAGTTTGAATCAAGGAGAGAGAAACTGTACCTGGCATTTGAGGCCTGAGAGCTTGCCCCTCGCCTGGAAAGGACTCATCATTAAGGGGTATGGGTTCCAAACCCCCCACCCCCCAAAAGTGTGTGGGAAGTAGGCATAGATGTTTGTTTGGCTGTTGCTTGTATTTGCTTGGTTTGGTTAATGTTCTGCCTGGTGTCTAAAGACAGAGATATTTTTGAATATCTTACAATTGTTGTTAGTACTGAAGTTCCTCATCTTAAACTTATGTTATTAGATTTCTTCTACAGTATATTTTGGTGCTGAAAGCTAAAAGATTGCTCTGTGTGTGCTATTATGGAGTGAAGTAAAAAAGGTTGGTTGCAGAGAGGGTGCATGTGCCACAAAAGTTGTGCCCGTCTCACCCTAGCTGTGGTACCAGAGTCCAGAATTTGCATAAACTCACCCCCTGACCTGTGACTAACAAGCTTGCCCTGCTAACTCTTCCAGCAAAACAGGCCAAAGAAAGTGTATGCAAGCCCTGTACTGCCGCCCCAGTACTATTTTCGGTTCCTTCCCACAGATCTTTCACTCCGCACCAGTCCCGTTCCTTGCTGTTACTTGTCCAACCACTGCATGCATGTGCTAGACCGGACCCTGAGCTGATTCCTGACTGTTGTGCTCCATACAGCCTGGCCTGTCTGTGTCTCTGTGGTGCAATGGGTCAGCACGTTTGGCTCTTAACTGAAAGGATGGTGGTTCAAGCCCACCCAGGGACAGTGATAAGCCTGTGCTACTTCCTTGCTTTCCTAAGGCCTGCGGGCAGGGCTGGCTTTAGGCCAATTCAACCAATTCCCCTGAATTGGGCCCTGCACCCAAGCCCTGCTGGTGCACTGTACCAGGGTGGCCCAGCTTCCCCAGGGGGCAATTTAAAGGGCCTGGGGCTCCCAGCAGGGACTGGAGCCTCAGGCTGTTTAAATTGCCACCAGAGACCCACAGATGGAGCCTTGGGGGCTATTTAAAAAGTCTGGGGCTCCCCTTGCTTCTACCGCCCTGGCCCTTTAAAAAGCCCCCGGAGCCCTGCTGCTTCCTCAGGGCTCCCGCGGCTATTCAAAGGGCTGGGGCGGTGGAAGCAGGGGAGCCCCGGGCCCTTTAAATAGCCCCCGAGCCCTGGGCTGCTGCTGCTGCTGCTGCTGCTACCTTGGTGGAGGAGGAGGAGGGGGCACTTACCGTACAGAGTAGGCTGTACCTCCTGTACCCGCAGCAAGCCCCTGCTGCACCCCCTGCCCTGCCTGCAGCAGCCCTGCATCCCATGCTCTGTCTCCAGTCAACCCCTCCTGCAACCCCCTGCCTGAAGCCAGCCAGTCCCACACTCCTCTGTCTCCAGGCCTGCCAGCCCCTGAGCACTCCCCTGAGGCCCTGCCTGAAGCCAACCAGCCCACTCCACTCCACATCCCCCTGCCTGCTGCCAGCCCCTGTCAGCAACCAGTCCCACACACCCTGCCCTGCCTGCAGCCAGCCCATTTGCAGCCAGTCCTGCACCCCCTGTTCTGTCTGCAGCCAGCCCCGCACGCCTTGCCCTGATGCAGCCAGACCCTACCTCCAGTTAGCCCCTGCCCTGCCTCCAGCCAGCCCCATGTCCACTGGTGCCCTGCAGTTCCCAGGGCAGTAACCCTGCACACCTGCTGCAATGAGTGGGGCATTGAACAGCTGTGACTAACACGTCCACACCCTAGGGTGACCAGACAGCAAGTGTGAAAAATTGGAACAGGGTGGGGAGTAATAGGATCCTATATAAGAAAAAGACCCCCAAATCGGGACTGTCCCTATAAATCGGGACATCTGGTCACCCTAGCACACCCCCAGGGAGTGGCGGGGACCCACACATGTGAAACGGAGCTCATTTCTAGTTCAGGCCAATCTTTTTAAAAAAGAACTTTAGGTAGGGTTAACATACATCCGTATTTTCCTGGACATGTCCAGCTTTTTGGTTCTTAAATAGACCATCTGGGAGGAATTTTTAAAAATACGGATGTATGGTAACCCTATTGGTACAAAAAATACATACTGTGGCACATCCCTTAAATCAGAACTTTTTACAGGGAACCGGCTGCTAAGAAATGAAAGGCTTTTTTTTACATGGTTTTTTTTTTAGTCATCCCTGCCGGGGCACCGCTGAATATGTTTGAATTGGGCCCCGCACTTCCTAAAGCCGGCCCTGCCTGTGGAGAGCCTCAAAGGTTCCATTTTGCTGCCTCTTGGCCTCAGTGCTTTCAGCTAGTGGCCCGAAGACCGGGCTGGATGCCATTCAGAAACCCATCTCCCAGCAGCTGTTCCAGAGGCTCAGGCTTAATCCTCAAGGCCGAGCACAAAAACTTTCAGCCTGGAACATTTCGCTCTCTCCCCGCCTCCGCCCAAGTGGCAAGGGAGAAGCAGACGAGACACGCTGGCTCAAAGACGCCTCCCTCCCTCTTCCCTGTAGGCTGTGCAAAGCTCTTGGCCTACCTCACGCCTTGTCAGGAAAGCGCGGCCATGCTGCTCACGCCTGAGTCACGTCCGCAGCCTGGCCTGCCCTGGCTGACGGCGTGCAGAGCCATGCGAGTCAATGGCAGGTTGAGTCAGGAGCCTCGGCTCTTTCCCCTGACAGCCACACACACAGCACTGCCTGGTGTCCCGAGAGCCTCCTTCCTGTTCTCCCACAGCACACGCTGCCTGCCAGTGTGGGTGGGAAAAGGGGACCAGGAAGCACTGCAGCCTCATTCCAGGACAGGAGGCCCTCACCATACCCAGGCCTGCCTCTTGCCTTCAGTCCAGGTAGCCTCATGGCCTAGGCTCTTGGTGCTCTGCTGGTCACTGCCTTGCTGGAAGGCCCTGAGGCAAAAGAAGCAAGCACACATGTAGCAGATGATGGCTTTGATCCATTAATCTCTGGGTTATGGGCCCAGCACACTTTTGCTGGACCACTCTGCTGGCTCTTCAAGGTTGCTGCCACCCAGCCACCACTATCTGGATTAGCACTTTATGCACTCTCATGCTGGCAGGCAGATGCGCAGTCTGCTAGGCAGCTGCCCTGGTCACAGGATTTTACAGCTTCTACAGGGTAAAAGGGATCTATTTGGGGTTTGGACCCCATTGAGAGCTGGATAGCTGAGTGCCAGAGACGGGAGCACTTAAACTGTTTTCAGTTAAGCCTTCAGCTTCACCCTCGCCTGAAAAGTACTCACCATTAAGGGGTCTGGGTTCCAAATGCCAAAAGCATGTGGGAGGTAAGAATGGGTGTTTGGCTGTCTGTGTTTGTTCTAGCTGATTTCCTTCCTGGTGTGTAAAGACAGAGACATTTTTGAATCTTTTAAAATTGCTGTTAGTGCTGCAGTCCCTCACCTTAAGCTTATGCCATTAGATCTCTTCTGTGATATATTCTGGTTCTGAGAGGTAAATGGTTGCTCTGTGTGTGGTATTATGGAGTGAGGTAGCAAATGTTGGTTGCAGAGATGGGGCATGTGCCACAACAGTCCTGCCCCCCAGCTGCAGTCCCTGAGTCCAACCTGCAAAATTTCCTTGCAGTCAAAGTGGAAAAGAGCATTTTACCTAATTGTGAAGTTGCTTACAACTTTCAGTGTGTAAGTGAGATCAGCACCCCCCACTCTAAGTACATCTAAAATTCATACTTAACTATTAGTGATCTTGGTCTGTAGTATAGAACTGAATTTGTAATACAACTACAAAGACATTCATTTTTAAACTAGAAAAGAAAAAAAGCCATAAAATCTGCAGCTATAAACTTCAAAAAAGAACCATAGCACTAAATTTAAATATTCATTTTCAATCTCTTAATTCACTATGCTTTGGAACCCATGTCCCTTGCCTAATGAGATATATGTAGGTTCTGGTGACTCCCAAAAGCATGAACTGCTAAGGACCGTTCTACTGTCCTTGATTCATATCACCAGAATAACTACACTTTATTACTCCTGCCCTAATAAGAAAGAGATTGGGGATCTCACAGCAGCCGAAATGACCATTTGGACAAGCACCCCCATCATGCAGTGCGGGGTGGGTGTGACCATGCACATCAGCAACAAAAGACTTTTACAACACATCACCAATAGATGCCAGGGTAGAGTTCATTCTGACCCTGCTTACATCCTCCCCACAGCCAAGAATTGATGGTCCTGGTAAATCACACTCCCTATTATACCAAATCATTGGTATTGAATGCTGAAATCACAGCTAGCAAAAGTAGCCACCCATCTCTGCCCTGCAGCATCCAGCTTAGCCCTTGTTAACACATAAGTCAGTGGACTGTTCTCTGTCCATACCTGAAACTGAGCACCACACAAGTAGTCTCCAAAGTTCTCAGTGATGGCCCATTTCAAGCCCAAGAACTGCAGCTGGTGGATGGGATAGCAAGTTTTGCTATCAGACAGTCCTCAGCTGGCAAAGGCTACAGATTTACATTTGCCTTCCACTTCCTGGTACGGGACTGCTCCCAAACCCTCCAAACTGGCATCAGCATGCAGGATAAATGCCTTGTTTGGGTCAGCAGAGACTAGGACTGGCACATGAATCAGGCAAATAATGATTTCTCGTAAAGCTCTGTCACATCTCTCATCCCGCCATGTCCCAAATGGAGAGGAGAGGAGCCCCTCCCATGTCCCAGCCCAAGAACACCAGATCTGTGGAAGCAAGATGTCTGTAGCTCAAACTAGCTGGAGCTGTTGAGGAGAGGAGTTCTCCCCTCAGCCCAGGCCCACTGGAGTTGCTATTGCAGTGGGGGAGAGATGTCTCTTATCTAGTTCTTAGATGCCCTGATAAGGGGGGGGGCAGAGTTTTTTCTTCCCACCTGCAGCTCAAACTTCTTTTTCCCGCACCACTTTCTGCTCTAGCCTGATCTCCCTCTTTCACCTCAATTCTGTTTTTCCTGGTCTCGTTCCATAGCCCTGACAGCCCAATTCTCTGCCCTAACCCTGTGCCCTCTACTGCACCCTGAACCTCTCATTCTAACCCCACCCTAGAGCCTGCACTCCCAGGGCCAGTGCCCTCATCCCCCTGCACTCCAACTCTCTGTCCCATCTAGCCTGATTTAGGGTGTACTAATAATATTAATTTGGATAATATGATGAAAATTTAATTTATTAGCTTACATTTTATTTAATTTAATTGAGTTACAAAGTTACAGTTGCATTACTGCTATTCAAAAGATACAGAGGGCATTATATGCAACAAAGTTTTGGTTAATGTATTCACACCCTTCCTTGATAACCTGGTGGTAAGAGACACAGAACCAGCCTTGCAGTTCAGGTTTCTCAATTCTTGAGTGAAAGATGCAGTGCTTAGAAAAAGCTAGTGTTACTTAGGGTTTACTTGACTAAGTTAAACTTAAAATCAAAACCTAATAAACAAAGAATAAAAACTTACGGAAATGGAGCTTAGCCTAGTTCCCTTGAAACTTAAAGTTTAAGAACAAGTACAGCCTACTGCTAGTACATAGAGAGAGAGTGGAGGAAGTAAGTCAGAATGATAGAGTGAAGTGCTCTAGTGAGGTGGGTTACCTCTTTTATAGGGCACAAGCACCGGAAATCCTTCCTCCTATGTCCAAATTTCATTCCTCACCCACAAAACGTTAGGGTATGCTTACTTCACAGGCTAGTATGTTTGTGCATGTTGATGACATGTACATATGCACATAAGTTCCCTTGTGGTGTACCTGTTAAGTCTGTGGGTATAATACTGAAAAAAAACCCTATGCCATTCTCCATTGTCGATTGGTCTAGATAAAGGTCTTAGACAGGCATGAGTACTTATCTATTTAAGTAACAAGATACAGGTCAACTTTGCTTTCTTAGTAAAAGGTCACAATATAGATATGCTAACTTTGCATTAGCTTAACATACAGGATATGGCCTGTAGGGTCTCGTAAGTCATGTGCCCCAGCCTCCTAATCATTTGTATTGCCCGCTGCTGGACCCTCTCCAATTTGTCCACATCCCTTCGCATGTGGGACCCAACCCCAAAAGTACCCACATTTCACCCCAATGGCCCCCAAATGCCAGCTTTTAATATGTACATAGGGTGCTCCCATGGTCATGTCACTCCCAAGCTCTCCAGTGGAGCCTGCTGGTGGAGAACAAGGTCAAAATCAGCCAGGATGTCGCTCAGTCAATTCCCTGTGCTCCCAGCAGGTGGTATCGGAAAGCTTCAAGATGGCTCACTTCCCTTTCTCTCATCAGCTTCAGACCCCAGGTTACAAATGCCCAAACCAGTTGGGATTCTCCCCTGGGCTCAGAGTGTGGGGCTGCTCTGAGGGGATGGACTTGCACACTTGGGATATTAGTGCAAAGATACAATTTCAATTTCTCTTAGAGAAATTGGAGGGCAATTTATATTTGGTAAAAATCTTATTTCGTGAAAGGAAAGCTGCAGTGACAGCCTGGTTACTGGGGTGCAAAACACTTTCCTCCTGCGAGAAACAAGAAGTTAGAATTAGACATTTACATCATTTGTTCCAATGTTGACACAGGTTTAATTTTGCTTCTGTGCAGATTTGTTTCAGGCTGTGACTGTTTTGGTTTATTGGGTTGTTTTGGTTTTTTAGTTGGAATGGAGCTTTGAATTGACATTTGCTGGATTCGAATGGCTGACCTGCAACACCAGTTTTGACATAGTTCTGCATATTTTATACAGATTTGGCTAGTATTCAAGGATTCAATTCCTTTATAGGAGGTTTTAGTGTTCAGGCTTATTTATTTGATGTTATTTTATCATCCTGCTGTAGCACACCTTTTTGATAAAACCTTGAAATTATTAATTTATGGCATTTGTTAGTTTTTCTTTTTAAAAACAAAGTCTTTCTTAATGTTTGGGTTTTAAATTAAGCATTGTTTTGGTTTCAAATTTTCATTTAGGTTTTTAAGGTTGTTGATGGGATCTTTAAGAACTTTGGATTTAATACTAAAATTTGGACAGATTTAGCTTATTTAAAGTAAACTCTGTTCACTATTTTATTTTAATAAAGGTTGTATTGCTGTAAACCCTGGCCAGTGGGAGAGGAGATGAGCCTGGCCTTTAACTGAGAAGGAGCAGAGGCATGGGAGGGGCCAGGTGATGGGGAGGCACAGCCCCCCAATTTTTTTTGTCTACCCACCTCAGTCCCCCACCAAACGAGAAGAGTCTGATGCCACTCCTGCTGGTCACTGGGTGTCACTGCTGCCCCATGGGAAACATGCTCTCTGCATTATCCAACTTGGTGAGAAATACACTCTGTCTATTACTGTGACTGCTCCGTGGGTGTCACTGCTCCTAGAAGGGAGGTACACACTGTGCATTACACCACCTGACCGCTGGGTGTCATTGCTGTATCAATGGAAACACTTTCTGTGCATTACCCTGAATGACCAGGGGGTGTCACTGCTGCTCCATGGAAAACATGCTCTGTGCATTACCCAGATTGATGAGAAATACACTCTGTGCCTTACCGTGATTGGTCCGTGGGTCTCACTGCTCCTAGAAGGGAGGCACACGCTGTGCATTACACCACCTGACCGCTGGGTGTCGCTGCTGTATCAATGGAAACACTTTCTGTGCATTACCCTGAATGACCACGAGGTGTCACTGCTGCTCCAAGGGAAACATGCTCTGTGTGTTACGCTGATTGGCCACTGGGTGTCACTGCTGCGCCAAGGAAAACACTTTCTGTGCATTACTCTGACTGCCCCTGGGTGTCACTGCTGCGCCAAGGGAGATATAAGAGCGGCCAGACTGGTTCAGAGGCAAAGTCCATCTAGCCTAGTATCCTCCTGTCTTCTGACAGTGGCTAGTGCCAGGTGCCCCAGAGGGAATGAACAGAGCAGGGAATCATCAAGTGATCCATCCCCTGCCGCCCATTCGCAGCTTCTGGCAAACAGGCTACAGGCACCATCCCTGCCCACCCTGGCTAATAGCCCTTGATGGACCTATCCACCATAATCTTATCTAGTTCTTTTTTGAACGCTGTTATAGTCTTGGCCTTCACAACATCCTCTGGCAAGGAGTTCCACAGGTTAACTGTGCAACTGCCCTGAGCTTACCCCCTTCCCCTAGCCAGGTTGTATATGGAAAAGAGGATGACGATGAGGAGAGCCATGATGTGTCTGTCACTGGCTGATGCCTCAGTTTCCTCCAGGCAGCAGTGCTGCAGGCTCCTTTGGTCAGTTCCCATGCAACTGTGTCTGGGGAAGGGGGAGTTGATACTCATGCTCCCCAGCCCCATTCCCCTCCACCAGCAGCTGGGGAATCCAGGCCAAATTTAACTCTGGTAGCTGGGCCGAGATTAGCCTGGGCCGGGGTCAGGCTGGGAAGGAATTGCAGTGGGGAGACAGACGCACCTGCTGTGAGGGAAGATCCTTCCATTCCCTGCCAATCTCCCTCACTCCTTGCAGCATGGCACCCCCTAGAACTTCTTTCTCTGTCATGGAGGCTGTCTGCTGCCTGCTTCTCCCTTAGCATCATCTCTCTGCACCCTGGGGCACTGGCGTCGCCCATCCTGTGCAAACAGGCAGGTCCCTGTTGTGCCCTGTGGTGCTGCCCTGCAATTTGGGGAGGCAGCTATTGGATGGAGTCATATCAAAATATGGGGGTGGGCAAGGCTGGGGATCAAGACTCTTGGGTTCTCCCCCCAACTCTGGGAAGAAAGTGGAGGTTAGGGGGTAGAGTCGGGGAGGGGCAGGGCTGGGATCCAGGGCTCCTGCTTTTTCTCCACTTCCTGCAGCTGCTTCGGTCCTTTCAGTGCGTTTCCTGTTGCAAATTCATTTGCTGACTTGTGCAACCCACCCCAGAGGTGGCTGCATCTCAGTATTGGGTGAGGCATCCTTGGCTACATTACCCCTAACCGTGTCTCTCTCCCCACTGCAGGTGACCCTGCAGCACTTGGCAAACATCCGCAAGATTGTGGGGGGTGCTTTGAGCATTGGGCAGGCAGGGGCCAGGTGTCCAGCCCCCCCCCCAAGAATGGGACCCAGCACCCCCTACTTTTTACAGGGATTAACAAGGGGCAAAGGGGAGCAAATCAGAGAAGAGGGTGGCCAGGATCTGAGCAGGGGGTGGAAATGAGTTGGTTGCGGGGGGGTCAAGCAGCTGGAGGCAGAGTTAGGAGAGGGGCAGAAGGGCAAAATCAGGGACAAGGGAAGGAGCCAGAGTTAAGCCCAGGGAGAGATGCTGCCAGAGGGTCAAACCCCGGCACAGGCAGGGGCAGAGAGGTAACAGTTACCCCGGGGGGCTGAGACTCTAGTGTTTGCAAACAGGGAGCAGAGGGGCTTTTTTATTTCCCCTCCCACAGCCAGCACCTCTCAGCATGGGCTTCCCAGGGCTGGGCTCTTAAAGGCACAGGCATCCCACTGCCTAGACCCTGCAGCTCCTCTTTGATGTAACCTACTGAGGTGCTGCAGAAGGAGACTCAATTCAGTGAAACTGGGCATTCCCTATACGCCCCACAGCCAGGGAGCTGTGTACCCCCTCCCTCAAATTTCCCCAATACCGCCCCGCAGTTGTCAACTAGTTACATGCAGCTCTGCCAATGTTGTCATTGGTTGCAAATTTGAATGGAAATTGAAAAGTTAACACACACTTTAAAAGCAGGTAAAACATATGAAAAATACTTGTACGTGAGAAAGTTAAATAGGTTTGGAAAGTCTGGACAAAGCCAGGTTTCCTCACCCAGCTGTTGTGTTTGCTCACAATGTCGGTGCATTGGCTTCAGCAATGTTGACCAACCTTAGGGCTGGTCTACACTACGGGGGAAAATCGATCTTAGATACGCAACTTCAGCTACGTGAATAACGTAGCTGAAGTTGAAGTATCTAAGATCGAATTACTCACCATCCTCATGGCACAGGATCGATGTCCATGGCTCCCCCTGTCGATTCCATTTGTGTCCATTAAATGGACACAAATCAGACATTAGGAATGGCAATATACAAAAACCTGTAGGAGAGCACTTCAACCTCCCTGGCCACACTATAGCAGACCTTAAGGTGGCCATCCTGCAGCAAAAAAACTTCAGGACCAGACTTCAAAGAGAAACTGCTGAGCTTCAGTTCATCTGCAAATTTGACACCATCAGCTCAGGATTGAACAAAGACTGTGAATGGCTTGCCAATTACAGAACCAGTTTCTCCTCTCTTGGTTTTCACACCTCAACTGCTAGAACAGGGCCTCATCCTCCCTGATTGAACTGACCTCGTTATCTCTAGCTTGCTTGCTAGCACACATATATATACCTGCCCCTGGATATTTCCATTACATGCATCTGAGGAAGTGGGTATTCACCCACGAAAGCTCATGCTCCAAAACGTCTGTTAGTCTATAAGGTGCCACAGGACTCTTTGCTCCTGTCGATTCCGCAACTCCATTCGGGTTGGTGGAGTTACGGAATCGATATGAGAGTGTTCGGGGATCGATATATCGCGTCTAGATGAGATGCGATATATCGATCCCCGAGCAATCGATTGCTACCCGCCGATACGGAGAGTAGTGAAGACATACCCTTAGAATTTCAAATGATGATTTGTAAGCGAGGTGTGAATGAGCTCTCCCCTGACAGCTAGTGATGAGCAGGGTTGGAGGAGGCTTTGGGACCAGACTGTATTTCCATGAACTCACCTACTCTGCCGAGGTATCCAGTAGACAGAGCTGGGCTGCCTCTGCTCTAGGTGCCTGGAGGAGGGAAGGTGTGTGCGGCTCCAGCCTGGGGCTCTTCCTCCGTCCTGCCAAGCCCTGACTATTAATCCCAGCCCTGGCACTCCTTTCTTCAAGCGCAATGTAGGCCAGAGGAAAAGTGTAGCAGGAAGAACAGGGGCCAAACTTGTGGGCACCAGCTGAAGCAGCGAGAATCCCAACCACCAGGTCAAACTGCAGGAATCAGCAACTAGGGTGGCAAGTTTTAGAGCCCCAACCCATTGTGGCCATCACGACCAAAGACCTGGCTCCCGTGGGTGAGTCACCCAGCAGGAGGGAAAAGACTCACTCTTGTACAACTAGAGACAGGGAAGTTGAGGACTGTGAGCTCCAGGGCTTTACCACAAGTCAACACCAGGTCCCACTGAGAGTTGAACTCAGATTGCAGGATTCAGTGTCCCAAGAGTTGCCCATTACACCATGGAAACAGCTTGTGCTGCCTTCTCTGGCCATCAGTGACCCTCACGGGGCTGACTTGTGTAAGGGACTGTTGGCACTTTACTAAAACTTAGTGTGTGTTGTGGTGGGAGGTGGGGGGGTCGGTTGGCTAGTTCCTAGCACCAATAGAGGTGGAAAGGGTCAGTGGGAAATCAGGCCCCTGAGACTGACAGTCCCCAGGGGCAATGGGGAGAGGCCAAAGCTCCAAGTTAGCTGGACTGACAGGCCAGGCAGTGTAATGAGGGAGTCACCAGGCCAGGGGGTCCCATCCAGTGCCAGCTTTAGACCAATTCCCCCGATTCCCCCAAACTGGGCCCTGCACCTAAGAGGGCCCCATGCCTGCACCTATAAGGGCCCCACGCCTTAAAGAAGAGAGCCTAACTTTTTAATTTTTACTCATCTGGCGGCAGCTTGAGTCTTCAGTGGCACTTCAGCGGTGGATCCTTCACTCACTCCAGGTCTTCAGTGACATTTCGGTGGCGGGTCCTTCAGTGCCATGGAAGACTTGGAGCGAGTGAAGGACCCACTGCCGAAGTGCCGCTGAAGACCTGGACCACTGCCAGGTATTCGAATTGGATCCTGCAGTTCCTAAAGCTGGCCCTGGTCCCATCCTCCATGGGAGCGGGAACTGCCTGGGCCAGAGTGGGGTTGAGCTAAGCAGAGAGCAGGAGCCCGAGAAGAGCGGGGAGCAGAGTTGTGCAGGTGTAGTGCC
>NW_022060012.1:0-23896 GCF_007399415.2 Gopherus evgoodei | reverse complement strand
CTAACCCTAGCTATAGGGGCCTTACCCCTGTGTCCCCTAACCCTAGCTCCAGATGCCATATGCGTGGGCCCCTAACCCTAGCTCCAGGGGCCTGACCCCCAGTACCCCTAACCCTAGCTCCAAGGGCCCCATCCCTATGGCTTCTAACCCTAGCTCCAGGGGCCCAACCCATGGGGATCTAACCCTAGCTACAGAGTCCTTACCCGTGGGACCCCCAAACCTAGCTCCAGGGGCCCTACCATTGGGGCCCCTAACCCTAGCTGCAGCGGCCATACCCGTTGGGCCCCTAAACCTATCTCCAGGCGCCCCACCCCTGGGACCCTTTACCCTAGCTTCAGGGGCCCCATCCCTGGGACCCTTAACCCTAGTTCCAGGGGCCCTACCCATGGGGCTCCTATCCCTAGCTTCAGGGACCACACCCGTTGGACCCCTAACCCTAGCTTCAAAGGCCCTACTTTTGTGACACCTATCCCTAGCTCCAGGGGGCATACTCCTTGGGCCCCGAGTCCTAGCTCCAGGAACCGTACTCGTGGGGCCCCTATCCCTAGTGTTAGGCCTGAATAAAGATATTGCAGACAAAACCAGGTATGTCAACCTGACCAAAGTCAGGCTAACAGAGGTTTTTGGGTAATTCCTGAGTGGAAAACACTGAGAAGCAGTAGCATGTCTCACAAGCGCTGGGAAAAAGTGAGATAAGCGAGAAGCTGCATTCCTGGCATAGTACCAGATGTGCTGTGTTAGGGCAGCTCCTTCGAAGAACTGATAAGAGCCCTAGTTTCCCAGCCTCCTTGTTTTCACTCCCTGGTTTTGTTCGTTGTTTGTTTTTAACTCCCCTACATTTCTAACTTTAGGTATGTATGTATACTAAAGGTGTCTAGTTTCTAGTTGTTAAAAGAAGGGAGTGGGTTGCTCCAGTGAATAATTTATGACGTGACAGAACTGTCTATATAGGCTTATACTAAGATTTAAAGAGCGGGCTGGTTCTCTCAGGAGACGAGCTGCTCTATAATGATGCGTGCACTTGTCAATAAAGACCTTTTGATCGGACCTTGCTGGTGTTGCCTGTCTCTCTCGCGGTCAAACAACTAACTTTGCCATCTGGGGGTTAGAGTCCCTGACACTAGCTCCAGGGGCTCTATCCCTGGGGCCCCTGACCCTATCTCCAGGGGCCCTACCCGTGGGGCCTCTAACCCTAGTTCCAGGGGCCCCACTCTTGGAACCCCTATTCCTAGCTCCATGGGCCCCATCTCTGGGGCTCCAAACCCTAGCTGCATGGGCCCTACCACTGGGTCCCCTAACTCTAGCTTCAGGGGCCCTACCAGTGGGACCCCTAACCCTAGTTCCATGGGTCCCACCCCTTGGACCCCTAACCCTTGCTCCAGAGGCCCCATTGCTGGGGATCCAAACCCCTGCTCAAGGTGCCCTGCCCATGGGGCCGCTAACCCTAGCTCCAGGGGCCCCACCCCTAGACACCCGAACACTAGCTCCAGGCACCCCACCCCTGGGACCCCCAACCCTTGCTCCTGTGGCCCTGTCCCTGGGGCTCCTAGCCCTAGCTCCAGGGTCCCTACATGTGGGAACCCTAACCCTAGCTCCAACGGCCCTTCCCGTGGGGCCCCTAACCCTAGCTCCAAGGTCCCTTCTCATGGGACCCTTAACCCTATCTGCAGGCCCTGTACCCCTGGGTCCCCTAACCCTAGCTTCAGAGGCCCTACCCATGGGGCCCTTTACCCTAGGTCAAGGGACCCTATGCATGGGTCCCCCAACCCTAGCTCAAGGGGCCCTATCTCTAGGGCCCCTAAACCTAGCTCCAGGGGCCCTGCCCGTTGGACCCCTTTGCCTAGCTCCAGGGTCCCTTGAAACACTTGGGAAAATGTGTTTGACTGTTCAGGCATTGGGAGCTCAGCTAAGAATGCAAATGCTTTTCAAAGACTGCGGGGACTGTGGGATCGCTGGAGTCCTCAGTCTCCCCTCCCTCCCTCCATGAACCTCCATTTGATTCTTTGGCTTTCCGTTACGCTTGTCACGCAGCACTGTGCTGAATCCCGGCTGTGGACTCTGTCTATCATAGCCTGGAGATTTTTTCAAATGCTTTGTCATTTCGTCTTCTGTAACGGAGCTCTGATAGAACAGATTTGTCTCTCCATACAGCGATCAGATCCAGTGCCTCCCAGATGGTCCACGCTGGAGCTCGTTTTGGGTTTGGGACTGCATCGCCACCTGTGCTGATCAGAGCTCCATGCTGAGCAAACAGGAAATGAAATTCAAAATTCGCAGGGCTTTTCCTGTTTACCTGGCCAGTGCATCCGAGTTCAGATTGCTTTCCAGAGCGGTCACAAGGATGCACTGTGGGATACCGCCCGGAGGCCAATACTATTGAATTGTGGCCACACTAACCCTAATCCAACATGGCAATACCGATTTCCACGCTACTCCCCTCGTCGGGGAGCAGTACAGATATCGGTATTAAGAACCCTTTATATCGATATAAAGGGCTTCATTGTGTGGACGGGTGCAGGGTTAATTCGTTTTAATGCTGCTAAATTCGGTTTAAATACGTAGTGTAGACGAGGCCTAAGAAAGCGGCTGTTTGACCTACAAACAACGACAAAGTAAAACCTGCAAGAGCAGCCTTTCAGTTCAGAGACCTGATAATAAGATGTTACTAATAACTGATGAAAGAGTTACAAACGACTCAAAACCATACTCAGAACAAACCAAATGGGAACACAGACAACACCATTTTTCTTCGCTGCTCTTCAACCACGATATTCTCCCCATAGGGAGGTCCACCGCTCCTGGGAGTTCAGTGCCACAGTAACAGGGTGATGTGTGCAAGGGATGGAGGAAGCTGCTATTCCATCTCCCTAGTCCAAAAATCAGTTTAATAGCTAGTCCTGAGATAGAGGAAGTATCAGTTATTAAAGTCATAAGAACTAATTTAACATTGTGATTCCAGCCAATGTTAAAATGATCTAACATTCAGGTTAATAGAAACATTTCTAGTCCTCTGCATAGAACGCTCAAATGATGCAAAAATAGCAAGTTTGCTTTAAAAAGTAATAAAAGGGGTGTCATCCAGAATCTGACACTTGGTGAAACGTAAGTCTAGAACACACAACCAGTTTGGGGATTGTGCTCTGCTTCTTAACAATCTGCCCTGAGGTTGCCACTCACAGTCACAAGCTACTCCAGATGGCTGGGGCCCTCTCATGCATCAGTAACTGGTTAGCAGCTTGGAAAGAAAGAGTAGGACTAAATAGTCGTTTTTGCAGTGGAAAGGGGTAAATAAAAGGCTTCCAAAGTATGAGACGAGGCTACAGACATTAGGGCTGGTCAGTTTAGACAAGACCGTAGAACACCAATTATCAACCAGGTGTCTGCCAAAAGAAACCAAGCTTGACCCACATCCCCAAGCCACCAAGCCTACCTGCTTGCATTGAAGGGGGAGAGAAAGGGCACAACAAAAAATTGCAGCATCAATGCAGAAGAGAGAACTCTTCCCCTGCCATTATCAGTAAGGGTTGCCTCACAGCCACTGATTCCCTGAACAGAAATAGCAAAAGTCCAACCACAATTCTACTTCCTTTCCACTACAAGAGATAATGGGTGGGAGCTGCTCTCTTGAGACTGTCCTGCTGCTGCCCAGGCACCTGGTAGACAGAGCTGGGCCCGCAAGCCGAGGGTTTTGATCGCTTGAAGGCCCAGAGGGAAAAGAGACAAGTGCTCGTGTATCAGAGAATGGCTTTGATCCATTGACCTCTGGGTTACGGGCCCAGCCCATGTCCGCTGCACCACTCTGTTGGCTCTTTACTCCTCCTGCCACCCAGCCACCTCTATCTGGATTAGTGCCTTACGAGCTCTCACGTTGGCAGGCATATAAGCCGGCTGCTAGGCAGCTGCCATGGTCACAGGCTTTTACAGCTTCTACAGGGTAAAAAGGATCTATTTGGGGTTTGGACCCCATTGGGAGCTGGGTAGCTGAATGCCAGAGACGGGAGTACTGCTTAAACTGTTTTCAATTAAGCCTTCAGCTCGTGGGGGATGAGGTTCAGCCTTTGATCCGTGCCTGCAGCAGGCAAGCGCCTCTGGCTCAATCGGGCCCCCCCCTGCCCCCGCTGTATTAGCAGACTAAAACCTGGAGCAAAGGCACATGCCTTGCAAGGGAACAGGAGCCGGGATCTCGAACAAATGTCAACATTTTAGTAAGATGACGTTCAAAGAAGAAAAAGATGTATGGTACAGCATTTAGGTGTAGAAGTTTCTGGTGATCAAGGAACAATGTACAGATTACCCAGGGGGTGCGAAGTTCGGTTTAAGATCGGGTGGCGTAAGGAATACAGAATCTGCAATAGCCCTGACTGGGGGTAAAAGGTTAACGTACAGACACTGAGTTAGGAGAGTATGTTGTCCATGTGAGGGCTACGTTCAGGTGTGGAGTTTAAGAAGTGGGTACGACAATGAGAATGGATTCACCCGCGTTTGGTGAGTTTTAACATTCAGTGTTTTTTAGTCTTTGCCACAATCTAGTTTAAGCAGGGTCGGTATGAACTCTACCCTGCCGTCTGTTGGTGATCTGTTGTAAAGGCCTTTTGAGGCTGCTGTCATTTGCATGGTTACACCCACCCCAGATTGCATGAGGGGAGTGCTTGTCCAAATGGTCATTTCAGCTGCTGTGGGATCCACCATCTCTTTGTTATTGGGGCAGGAGTAATCAAGTGTATTTTCCTGTTTAGTTTGGATCAAGGAGAGAGTAACTGTACCTGGCATTTGAGGCCTGAGAGCTTGCCCCTCGCCTGGAAAGGACTCATAATTAAAGCGTATGGGTTCCAACCCCCCACCCCCAAGTGTGTGGGAAGTAGGAATAGATGTTTGTTCTTGGTCTGATTGATTTTGTGTCTGGTGTCTAAAGACAAAGGGATTTTTGAATATCTTTAGAATTGTTGTTAGTACTGAAGTTTCTCATCTTAAAGTTATGCTATTAGATTTCTTCTACAGTATATTTTGGTGCTGAAAGGTAAAAGGTTGCTCTGTGTGTGCTGTTATGGAGTGAAGTAACGAAGGTTGGTTGTAGAGAGGGTGCATGTGCCACAAAAGTTGTGCCTGTCCCACCCCAGCTGTGGTCCCAGAGTCCAGAATTTGCATAAACTCACCCCCTTACCTGTGACTAACAAGCTTGCCCTGCTAACTCTTCCAGCAAAACAGGCCAAAGAAAGTGTATGCAAGCCCTGTACTGCAGCCCCAGTACTATTTTCGGTTCCTTCCCACAGATCTTTCACTCCGCACCAGTCCAGTTCCTTGCTGTTGCTTGTCCAACCACTGCATGCATGTGCTAGACCGGACCCTGAGCTGATTCCTGACTGTTGTGCTCCATACAGCCTGGCCTGTCTGTGTCTCTGTGGTGCAATGGGTCAGCACGTTTGGCTCTTAACTGAAAGGATGGTGGTTCAAGCCCACCCAGGGACAGTGATAAGCCTGTGCTACTTCCTTGCTTTCCTGCGGGCAGGGCCGGCTTTAGGCCAATTCAACCAATTCCCCTGAATCGGGCCCTGCACCCAAGCCCTGCTGGTGCACTGTACTAGGGTGGCCCAGCTTCCCCAGGGGGCAATTTAAAGGGCCTGGGGCTCCCAGCAGGGACTGGAGCCTCAGGCTGTTTAAATTGCCACCAAAGCCCCACTGCTGGAGACTTGGGGGCTATTTAAAAAGTCGGGGGCTCCCCTTGCTTCTACCGCCCTGGCCCTTTAAACAGCCCCCGGAGCCCTGGGCGGCTGCTGCTGCTACCTTGGTGGAGGAGGGGGCACTTATCGTACAGGGTAGGCTGTACCCCCTGTACCCACAGCCAGCCCCTGCTGCACCCCCTGCCCTGCCTGCACCAGCCCCGTGCCCTGTCTCCAGTCAACCCTTGCCGCACTCCCCTGCCTTAAGCCAGCCAGTCCCACACTCCTCTGTCTCCAGGCCTGCCAACCCCTGTGCACTCCCCTGAGGCCCTGCCTGAAGCCAACCAGCCCACTCCACCCCACATCCCCCTGCCTGCAGCCAGCCCATTTGCAGCCAGTCCTGCACCCCCTGTCCTGTCTGCAGCCAGCCCCGCACGCCTTGCCCTGCTTGCAGCCAGACACTACCTCCAGTCAGCCCCTGCCCTGCCTCCAGCCAGCCCCATGTCCACTGGTGCCCTGCAGTTCCCAGGGCAGTAACCCTGCACACACGCTGCAATGAGAGGGGCAGTGAACAGCTGTGACCCACACATGTGCACACCTTAGGGTGACCAGACAGCAAGTGTGAAAAATTGGAACAGGGTGGGGGGTAATAGGATCCTATATAAGCAAAAGACCCCCCAAATCGGGACTGTCTCTATAAAATTGGGACATTTGGTCACCCTAGCACACCCCCAGGGAGTGGCGGGGACCCACACATGTGAAACGGAGCTCATTTCTAGTTCAGGCCCATCTTTTTAAAAAAGAATTTTAGGTAGGGTTAACATACATCCGTATTTTCCTGGACATGTCCAGCTTTTTGGTTCTTAAATAGACCATCTGGGAGAAATTTTTAAAAATATGGATGTATGGTAACCCTATTGGTACAAAAAATACATACTGTGGCACATCCCTTAAATCAGAACTTTTTACAGGGAACCGGCTGCTAAGAAATGAAAGGCTTTTATTTACATGGTTTTTTTTTTAGTCATCCCTGCCGGGGCCCCGCCGAATATGTTCGAATTGGGCCCCGCACTTCCTAAAGCTGGCCCTGCCTGCGGGGAGCCTCAAAGGTCCCATTTTGCTGCCTCTTGGCCTCAGTGCGTTCAGCTAGTGGCCCGAAGACCGGGCTGGATGTCATTCAGAAACCCATCTCCCAGCAGCTGTTCCAGAGGCTCAGGTTTAATCCTCAAGGCCGAGCACAAAAACTTTCAGCCAGGAACATTTCGCTCTCTCCCCGCCTCCGCCCAAGTGGCAAAGGAGAAGCAGACGAGACACGCCGGCTCAAAGACGCCTCCCTCCCACTTCCCAGTAGGCTGTGCAAAGCTCTTGGCCTGCCTCATGCCTTGTCAGGAAAGCGCGGCCATGCTACTCACGCCTGAGTCACGTCGGCAGCCTGGCCTGCCCTGGCTGACGGTGTGCAGAGCCACGCCAGTCAATGGCAGTTTGAGTCAGGAGCCTAGGCTCTTTCCCCTGACAGCCACACACACAGCACTGCCTGGTGTCCCGAGAGCCTCCTTCCTGTTCTCCCGCAGCACACGCTGCCTGCCAGTGTGGGTGGGAAAAGGGGACCAGGAAGTACTGCAGCCTCATTCCAGGACAGGAGGCCCTCGCCATAGCCAGGCCTGCCTCTTGCCTTCGGTCCAGGTAGCCTCATGGCCTAGGCTCTTGGTGCTCTGCTGGTCACTGCCTTGCTGGAAGGCCCTGAGGGAAAAGAAGCAAGCACACATGTAGCAGAGGATGGCTTTGATCCATTAATCTCTGGGTTATGGGCCCAGCACACTTTTGCTGCACCATTCTGCTGGTTTTTCATGACTGCTGCCACTCAGCCACCACTATCTGGATTAGCACCTTATGCGCTCTCACGCTGGCAGGCAGATGCGCAGTCTGCTAGGCAGCTGTCCTGGTCACAGGATATTACAGCTTCTACAGGGTAAAAGGGATCTATTTGGGGTTTGGACCCCATTGGGAGCTGAATAGCTGAGTGCCAGAGACGGGAGCACTTCTTAAACTGTTTTCAGTTAAGCCTTCAGCTTCACCCTCACCTGAAAAGTATTCACCATTAAGGGGTATGGGTTCCAAATGCCAAAAGCATGTGGGAGGTAGGAGTGGGTGTTTAGCTGTCTGTGGTTGTTTTAGTTGATTTCCTTTTTGCTGTTCCTGGTGTGTAAAGACAGAGACATTTTTGAATCTCTTAAAATTGCTGTTAGTGCTACAGTCACTCACCTTAAGCTTATGCTATTAGATCTCTTTTGTGATATATTCTGATTCTAAAAGGTAAAAGGTCACTCTGTGTGTGGCATTATGGAGTGAGGTTGCAAATGTTGGTTGCAGAAACGGGGCATGTGCCACAACAGTCCTGCCCCCAAGCTGCATTCCCTGAGTCCAAACTGCAAAATTTCCATGCAGTCAGAGTGGAAAAGAGCATTTCACCTAACTGTGAAATTGCTTACAACTTTCAGTGTGTAAGTGAGATCAGAACCCCCCACTCTAAGTACATCTAAAACTTATACTTAACTATTAGTAATCTTAGGTCTGTAGCATAGAACTGAATTTGTACTACAATCACAAAAAGCTTTATTTTTAAAGTAGAAAAGAAAAAAAGCCATAAAGCCTGCAGTTACAAACTTCAGAAAAAACCCATAGTACTAAATTTAAATATTCATTTTCACCTTTTTTTATTTCACTATGCTTTGGAACCCATGTCCCTTGCCTAATGAGATATATGTAGGTTTGGGTGACTCCCAAAAGCATGAACTGCTAAGGACCGTTCTACTGTCCTTGATTCATATCACCAGGATAACAACGCTTTATTACTCCTGCCCTAATAAGAAAGAGATTGGGGATCTCACAGCAGCCGAAATGACCATTTGGACAAGCACCCCCATCATGCAATGCGGGGTGGGTGTGACCATGCACATCAGCAACAAAAGACTTTTACAACACATCACCAACAGATGTCAGGGTAGAGTTCATTCTGACCCTGCTTACATCCTCCCCATAACCAAGAATTGGTGCTCCTGGTAAATCACACTCCCTATTATACCAAATCATAGGTATTGAATGCTGAAGTCACAGCTAGCAAAAGTAGCCACCCATCTCTGCCCTGCAGCATCCAGCTTACCCCTTGTTAACACATAAGTCAGTGGACTGTTCTCTGTCCATACCTGAAACTGAGCACCACACAAGTAGTCTCCAAAGTTCTCAATGATAGCCCATTTCAAGCCCAAGAACTGCAGCTGGTGGATGGATAGCAAGTTTCGCTATCAGACAGTCCTCAGCTGGCAAAGGCTACAGATTTACATTTGCCTTCCACTTCCTGGTACGAGACTGCTGCCAAACCCTCCAAACTGGCATCAGCATGCAGGATAAATGGCTTGTTTGGGTCAGCAGAGACTAGGACTGGCACATGAATCAGGCAAATAATGATTTCCCGTAAAGCTCTGTCACATCTCTCATCCCGCCATGTCTCAAATGGAGAGGAGAGGAGCCCCTCCCCTGTCCCAGCTCAAGAACACCAGATCTGTGGAGGCAAGATGTCTGTAGCCCAAATCAGCTGGAGCTGCTGGGGAGAGGAGTTCTCCTCTCAGCCCAGGCCCACTGGAGTTGCTATTGCAGTGGGGGAGAGATGTCTTTCATCTAGTTCTTAGATGCCCTGATAAGAGGGGGGTTGAGTTTTTTCTTCCCACCTACAGCTCAAACTTCTTTTTCCCCCACCACTTTCTGCTCTAGCCTGATCTCCCTCTTTCACCTCAATTCTCTTTTTCCTGGTCTTGTTCCAGAGCCCTGACAGCCCAATTCTCTGCCCTAACCCCGTGCCCTCTACTGCACCCTGAACCTCTCATTCTAACCCCACCCTAGAGCCTGCACTCCCAGGGCCAGTGCCCTCATCCACCTGCACTCCAACTCTCTGTCCCATGTACCCTGATTTAGGGTGTACTAATAATATTAATTTGGATAATATGATGAAAATTTAATTTATTAGCTTACATTTTATTTAATTTAATTGAGTTACAAAGTTACAGTTGCTTTACTGCTATTCAATAGATACATAGGGCATTATATGCAACAAAGTTTTGGTTAATGTCTCTTACCACACTTCCTGGTGGTAAGAGACACAGAACCAGCCTTGCAGTTCAGGTTTCTCAATTCTTGAGTGAAAGATGCAGCGCTTAGAAAAAGCTACTGTTACTTAGGGTTTACTTGACTAAGTTAAACTTAAAATCAAAACCTAATAAACAAAGAATAAAAACTTACGGAAATGGAGCTTAGCCTAGTTCCCTTGAAACTTAAAGTTTAAGAACAAGTACAGCCTACTGCTAGTACATGGAGAGAGAGTGGAGGAAGTAAGTCAGAATGATAGAGTGAAGTGCTCTAGTGAGGTGGGTTACCTCTTTTATAGGGCACAAGTACCGGAAATCCTTCCTCCTATGCCCAAATTTCATTCCTCACCCACAAAACGTTAGGGTACGCTTACTTCACAGGCTAGTATGTTTGTGCATGTTGATGACATGTACATATGCACATAAGTTCCCTTGTGTTGTACCTGTTAAGTCTGTGGGTAGAATACTGAAAATAAAACCCTATGCCATTCTCCATTGTCGATTGGTCTAAGTAAAGGTCTTAGACAGGCGTGAGTACTTATCTATTTAAGTAACAAGATACAGGTCAACTTTGCTTTCTTAGTAAAAGGTCACAATATAGATATGCTAACCTTGCCTTAGCTTAACATACAGGATATGGCCTGTAGGATCTCGTAAGTCATGTGCCCCAGCCTCCTAATCATTTCTATTGCCCGCCGCTGGACCCTCTCCAAATTGTCCACATCCCTTCGCATGTGGGACCCAACCCCAAAAGTACCCACATTTCACCCCAATGGCCCCCAAATGCCAGATTTTAATATGTACATAGGGTGCTCCCATGGTCATGTCACTCCCGAGCTCTCCAGTGGAGCCTGCTGGTGGAGAACAAGGTCAAAATCAGCCAGGACGTCGCTCAGTCAATTCCCTGTGCTCCCAGCAGGTGGTATCGGAAAGCTCCAAGATGGCTCACTTCCCTTTCTCTCATCAGCTTCAGGCCCCAGGTTTACAAATGCCCAAACTAGTTGGGATTCTCCCCTGGGCTCAGGGTGTGGGGCTGCTCTGAGGGGATGGACTTGCACACTTGGGATATTAGTGCAAAGATACAATTTCAATTTCTCTTAGAGAAATTTGAGGGCAATTTATATTTGGTAAAAATCTTATTTCGTGAAAGGAAAGCTGCAGTGATAGCCTGGTTACTGGGGTGCAAAACACTTTCCTCCTGCAAGAAACAAGAAGTTAGAATTAGACATTTACATCATTTGTTCCAATGTTGGCACAGGTTTAATTTTGCTTCTGTGCAGGTTTGTTTCAGGCGGTGACTGTTTTGGTTTATTGGGTTGTTTTGGTTTTTTAAGTTGGAATGGAGATTTTAATTGACATTTGCTGGATTCGAATGGCTGACCTGCAACACCAGTTTTGACATACTTCTGCATATTTTATACAGATTTGGCCAGTATTCAAGGATTCAATTCCTTTATAGGTTTTAGAGTTCAGGCTTACTTATTTGATGCTATTTTATCATCCTGCTGTAGCACACCTTTTAGATAAAGCCTTGAAATTAATAATTTATGGCATTTGTTAGTTTTTATTTTTAAAAACAAAGTTTTCTTAATGTTTGGGTTTTAAATTAAGCATTGTTTTTGGTTTCAAATTTTCATTTAGGTTTTGGTTGTTGATGGGATCTTTAAGAACTTTGGATTTAATACTAAAATTTGGACAGATTTAGCTTATTGAAAGTAAACTGTTCACTATTTTATTTTAATAAAGGTTGTATTGCTGTAAACCCTGGCCAGTGGGAGAGGAGATGAGCCTGGCCTTTAACTGAGAAGGAGCAGAGGCATGGGAGAAGCCAGGTGATGGGGGGGCACAGCCCCCCAATTTTTTTTGTCTACCCACCTCAGTCTCCCACCAAACGAGAAGAGTCTGATGCCACTCCTGCTGGTCACTGGGTGTCACTGCTGCTCCATGGGAAACATGCTCTGTGCATTACCCAGCTTGGTGAGAAATACACTCTGTGCCTTACCGTGACTGGTCCGTGGGTGTCACTGCTCCTAGAAGGCAGACACACGCTGTGCATTACACCACCTGACCGCTGGGTGTCATTGCTGTATCAATGGAAACACTTTCTGTGCATTACCCTGAATGACCACGAGGTGTCACTGCTGCTCCAAGGGAAACATGCTCTGTGTGTTACCCTGATTGGCCACTGGGTGTCACTGCTGCGCCAAGGAAAACACCTTCTGTGCATTACTCTGACTGCCCACTGGGTGTCACTGCTGCGCCAAGGGAGACATAAGAGGCCAGACTGGTTCAGACGCAAAGTCCATCTAGCCCAGTATCCTCCTGTCTTCTGACAGTGGCCAGTGCCAGGTTCCCCAGAGGGAATGAACAGAGCAGGGAATCATCAAGCGATCCATCCCCTGTTCCCATTCCCAGCTTCTGGCAAACAGAGGCTACAGGCACCATCCCTGCCCACCCTGGCTAATAGCCCTTGATGGATCTATCCACCATAAACTTATCTAGTTCTTTTTTGAACCCTGTTATAGTCTTGCCCTTCACAACATCCTCTGGCAAGGAGTTCCACAGGTTAACTATGCAACTGCCTTGAGTTTACCCCCCCTCCCCTGGCCAGGTTGTATATGGAAAAGAGGATGAGGATGAGGAGAGCCATGATGTGTCTGTCAGTGGCTGGTGCCTCAGTTTCCTCTAGGCAGCAGTGCTGCAGGCTCCTTTGGTCTGTGCCCACGCAACTGTGTCTGGGGAAGGAGGAGTAGAGGCTCATTCTTCCCAGCCCCACGCCCCACCCCCAGCAGCTGGGGAATCCAGGCCAAATTTAATCCTGGTAGCTGGGCTGGGATTAGCCTGGGCTGGGGTAGGGCTGGGGAGGAATTGGGAGGGGGACAGACGCACCTGCTGTGAGGGAAGATCCTCCCATTCCCTGCCAACCCCATTCACTCCTTGCAGCACAGCACCCCCTAGCATTTCTTTCTCTGTCATGGGAGCTGTCTGCTGCTTGCTTCTCCCTTAGCATCATCTCTCCCCATCCTGGAGCACTGGCATTGCCCATCCTGTGCAAACAGGTAGGCCTCAGTGTGCCCCATGGCACTGCTCTGCAATTGTGGAGGCAGCTGTTGGATGGAGCCATATCAAAATATGGGAGTGGGCAAGGCTGGGGACCAGGACTCCTGGGTTCTCCCCTCAAATGTGGGAGGGGAGTAGAGATTAGGGGGTAGAGTGGGGGAGGACAGGGCTGGGATCCAGGGATACTGCTTTTTCTGGTGTTCTCCACCTCCTGCAGCTGCCTCGATCCTTTCAATGTGTTTCTTGTTCCATATTCATTTGCTGACTTGTGTAAATCACCCCAGAGGTGGCTGCATCTCAGTGTTGGGTGAGGCATCCTTGGCTGCATCACCTCCTAACCGCATCTCTCTCCCCCTTCGGGTGACCCTGCAGCACTCAGCAAACATCCACAAGATCATGGGGCACTTTGAGCACTGCGCAGGCAGGGGCCAGGCGCCCAGCCCTCCCTCCAGAGAATGGGACACAGCATCGACTACTTTTTACAGGGATTAAAAAGGGGCAAAGGAGGGCAAATCAGAGGAGTAGGTGGCCAGGGTCTGAGCAGGAGGTGGAAATTGACTGGTCGGGGGTCAAGCAGCTGGAGGCACAGTTAGGAGAGGGACTGAAGGCAAAGTCAGGGAGGTGGGAAGGAGCCGGAGTTAAGCCCGGAGGGAGGCGCTGCCAGAGGGTTAAACCCCGGCACAGGCAGGGGCCGAGGGGGAACAGTTATCCCGGTGGGCTGAGACTCCAGTGTTTGCAAACATGGGTGGGGGGAGCAAAGGGCTTTTTTATTTCCCCTCCCACAGGCAGCACCTCTCAGCATGGACTTCCCAGGGCTGGGCTCTTAAAGGCACAGGCATCCCACCGCCTAGACGCTGCAGCTCCTCTCTGATGTAACCTACTGAGGTGCTGCAGTAGGAGACTCAATTCAGTGAAACTGGGCATTCCCTATACGCCCTCCAGCCAGGGGGCTGTACACCCCCTTCCCCGATTTTCCCCAACACCCTCTCCCTCAGTGGTCAGGTAGTTACATGCAGCGCTGCCAATGTTGTCATTGGTTGCAAATTTGAATGGAAATTGAAACGTTAACACACACTTTAAAAGCAGATACAACGTATGAAAACTACTTGTACCTGAGAAAGTCAAATAGGTTTGGAAAGTCTGGACAAAGCCGGATTTCCTCACCCAGCTGTTGTGTTTGCTGACAATGTCGGTGCATTGGCTTCGGCAGTGTTGGCCAACCTTAGAATTTCAAATGATGATTTGTAAGCGAGGTGTGAATGAGCTCTCCCCTGGCAGCTACTGATGACCAGGGTTGGGGGGAAGCTTTGGGACCAGACTGTATTTACATGAACTCACCTACTCTGCTGAGGTATGCAGCGGACAGAGCTGGGCTGCCTCTGCTCTAGGTGCCCGGAGGAGGGAAGGTGTGTGGGGCTCCAGCCTGGGACTCTTCCTCCCTCCTGCCAAGGCCTGACTATTAATCCCAGCCCTGGCACTCCTTTCTTCAAGCGCCATGTGAGCCAGAGGAAACGTGTGGTAGGAAGCACAAGGGCCAAGCTTGTGAACATCAGGTGCAGCAGCAAGAATCCCAACTATCAGGGTAGCAAGTTCTAGAGCCCTATCCCATTGTGGCCATCCCTGCCAAAGACCTGGCTCTAGGAGGTGTGAGTCACCCAGCAGGAGGGGAAAGATTCACTCTTACACAGCTGGAGACAGGGGAGTTGAGCTCTGGGCCATTACCACAAGCATGGGTGGGTGGCAAGTTTGTAGAAATTTTGGTGGTGCCCAGAACCCGCCCCCAAACTCCACCCCCACCTGCCTAAGGCTCTGGGAGGGGGTTTGGGGGGGATTAGGGTGCAGGATTCAGGCTTTAGGATGGAGTTTGGGTGCTCGGTGCAGGCTCCAGCAGGGTTGTAGGAAGGGGTGAGAGGTGCAGGCTCTGGGGTGGGAAGGAGTGCACCCTCTGGGAGGGAGCGTAGGGCTGAGGATGAGGGATTCATGATGCAGGAGGGGGCTCAGGACTGGGGCAGAGAATCAGGGTTCAGAGGGAGCTCAGGGTTGGGGGTGTTGGAGAGGCTGAGGGCAGCCTGCACTAGGACTCTGGGGCTGCAGTTCTGCCCACAATCCCTCTACTCCAGCAGCAGGAGCAGGCAGGGGACAGGCACATGCTGCTTTTTGTCAGGCAGGGATGCACCACAACAGAGGGGAGGGTTGCCATGCAGGGGCCAGGGGAAGAGACCCAACTCCAAATATTGCTGGAGCAGGGCCCCCAGCCCTGAATGTTCCTGGAGCACGAGCACCACAAATGTATATAACCTGCTGCCTATGACCACAAGCCAACACAAGGTCCCACTGAGATTTGAACTCAGATTACAGGATTCAGAGTCCTGAGTGCTGCCTATTACACCATGGGAGCAGCTTGTGCTGCCTTCTCTGCACATCGGTGACCCTCATGGGGCTGCTTGTGTAAGGGGGCTCTTGGCCCTTTACTAAAACTTAGTGTGTGTGTGTGGGGTGGATTGGTTGGCTAGTTCCCAGCACCAACAGAAGGGGGAAGGATCAATGGGAAATCAGGACCCTGAGACTGACAGTCCCCAGGGACAATGGGGAGAGGCCAAAGCTCCAAGTTAGCTGCACTGACAGGCCAGGCAGTGTAATGAGGGAGTCACCAGGCCAGGGGGTCCCATCCTCCATGTGAGCTGGAACTGCCTGGGTGAGAGTGGGGCAGAGCTAAGGAGAGAGCAGGAGCCCGAGAAGAGCCGGGGAGCAGAGCTGTGCAGGTGTAGTGCCAGAAACTGCTGCATGTAGGAATTTGCAACCTGTAGCAGTTACTGATACCTGAGGTTGTTCTTATTTGCTGACTTGTCCTAATTGGCTAAAACTTGACAGTGGTTTCTCTAGCAAAGGCCAGTCCCTGGCCCCTTGGTCCAGACATCCTCCTTCATATCAGGCTAGGGTGACCAGATGTCAAAGATGAAATATTGGGATGTGGGGGGCGGAGCAAAAAAAGAAAAAGCCAGAGGGCCCCCCTGCCGCCAAGCTGAAGTGGCACAACCCCATCTCCAACCAATTCTTGGCTCCAACCTCTGCTACACCCCTAGCTCCCCCATCCTCTCACTCTTGGGCCCAGCCTGGGCTCCAAGCTCTGCAGCCGAGCCATGATCCAGGCCACTCCTGCATGTCCCGGGCAAGGGGTGAACCAGGCAGCTCCTGGCAGGAGCGTGTCCACCCCACTTGTGTCTCCGCCCCCCGCCCACCTGGCCCTGCCCGCTCTGTGCTGTCCCCACCCCAATGCACTGCCTGCAGGCTGCAGGGCTGGAGCAGCTTCTGCGCTGCGCTCCTGGCCATGGCCATGGCCAGTGTGCAGACCTGCGGGGGAGAGGCGCAGCCTTCCCTCTCCAGGTCTGCAAGGGGAATGTAAAGCGGCCGTTCCTGCGGGAGTAAGGCCCTGCCATCCCTCCCTAGCTCTGCCAGAGGACTGTGGAGCAGAAGTATTAGCAGGGGTAGGGCGCTTGATTGTTTCCCCGGCTCTGTGAGGGGACTGGAGAGCCGCCGTTCCTGGGCGCGTGGTGTGCTAGGTTCCTTCCTAGCTCTGCGACGGGAGTGGGGAGCGGCCGTTACTGTGATGGCGGGGCGCTGGGTTCCCTCCCCAGCTCTGCCAGGGGCCTGGGAAGCAGCCCTTCCTGCGGGATTAGGGCGCTGCCTTCTCTCCCTAGCTCTGCGAGATCACTGGGGAGCAACCCTTCCTGCGGGATTAGGGCGCTGCCTTCTCTCCCTAGCTCTGCGAGACCACTGGGGAGCAGCCCTTCCTGCGGGATTAGGGGGCGGCCTGCTCTCCCTAGCTCTGTGAGTCAACAGCCTTTCCTGCGGGATTAGGATGCTGCCTTCTCTTCCTAGGTCCGTGAGACCACTGGGGAGCAGCCTTTCCTGCGTGGGCGGGGTGCTGGCTTCCCTCCCCAGCTCTCCGAGACCACTGGGGAGCGGCCGTTCCTGCGGGGGCGGGGCGCTGGGTTCCCTCCCCAGCTCTGCCAGGGGCCGGGGGATCAGCTCTTCCTGTGGGATTAGGGCGCTGCCTTCTCTCCCTAGCTCTGCGAGACCACTGAGGAGCGACCAATCCTGCGGGATTAGGGTGCTGCCTGCTCTCCCTAGCTCTGCGAGACCACTGGGGAGCGGCCCTTCCTGCGGGATTAGGGCGCTGCCTCCTCTCCCTAGCTCTGCGATACAATTGGGGAGCAGTTCTTTCAGCGGGATTAGGGCGCTGCCTTCTCTCCCTAGCTCTGCGAGACCACTGGGGAGCAGCCCTTCCTGCGGGATTAGGGGGCTGCCTGCTCTCCCTAGCTCTGTGAGTCAACTGGGGCACAGCCTTTCCTGCGGGATTAGGATGCTGCCTTCTCTTCCTAGCTCTGCGAGACCACTGGGGAACGCCGTTCCTGCGGCATTAGGGCACTGCCTTCTCTCCCTAGCTCTGCGAGACCACTGGGGAGCACCCTTCCTGCGGGATTAGGGCGCCGCCTCCTCTTCCTAGCTCTGAGAGACCACTGGGGAGCAGCCCTTCATGCGGGATTAGGGCGCTGCCTTCTCTCCCTAGCTCTACGAGACCACAGGGGAGCGGCCCTTCCTGCGGGGGCGGGGCGATGGCTTCCCTCCCCAGCTCTGCGAGACCATTGGGGAGCGGCCGTTCTTGCAGGATTAGGGCTCTGCCTCCTCTTCCTAGCTCTGCGAGACCACTGGCGATCGGCCCTTCCTGTGGGATTAGGGCCCTGCCTTTTCTCCCTAGCTCTGCCAGGGGCCTGGGGAGCAGCCGTTCCTGCGGGATTAGAGCGCTGCTTTCTCTCCCTAGCTCTGCGAGACAACTAGGGAACGGCCGTTCCTGTGGGATTAGGGCGCTGCCTTCTCTCCCTAGCTCTGCGAGACCACTGGGGAGCAGCCCTTCCTGCGGGATGAGGGGGCCGCCTTCTCTCCCTAGCCCTTCGAGACCACTGGGGAGCGGCTGTTCCTGTGGGAATAGGGCACTACCTTTTCTCCCTAGCTCTCCGAGACCAATGGGGAGCGGCCCTTCCTGCCGGATTAGGGCACTGCCTTCTCTCCCTAGCTCTGCGAGACCATTGGAGACCAGCCCATCCTGCGAGATAAGGGAGCTGCCTTCTCTCCTTAGCTCTGCGAAAACACTGGGGAGCGGCCCTTCCTGCGGGAAGAGGGCGCTGCCTCCTCTCCCTCGCTCTGTGAGACCACTGGGGAACTGCCCATCCTGTGGGATTAGGGTGCTGCCTTCTCTCCCTAGCTCTGCGAGACCACTGGTGAGCGGCCCTTCCTGCGAGATATGGGCGCTGCCTTCTCTCCGTAGTTCTGCGAGACCACTGGGGAGTGGCCTTTCCTGCGGGATTAGGGCGCTGCCTCCTCTCCCTAGCTCTGCGAGACCACTGGGGAGCGACCCATCCTGCGGGGTTAGGGCGCTGCCTCCTCTCCCTAGCTCAGCGAAACCACTGGGGAGCGATCTTTCCTGCTGGATGAGGGCGCTGCCTTCTCTCCCTAGGTTTCCCAGGGGCCTGGGGAGCCGCCGTTCCTGCGGGATTAGGGCACTGCCTCTTCTCCCTAGCTGTGCGAGACTATTGGGGAGAGGCCCTTCCTGCGGGATTAGGACGCTGTCTTCTTTCCCTAGCTCTGTGAGACCACTGCGGAACGGCCCTTCCTGCGCAAATAGGGCGCTGCCTTCTCTCCCTAGCTCTGCGAGACCACTGGGGAGCGGCCCTTCCTGTGGGATTAGGGCGCTGCCTTCTCTCCCTAGCTCTGCGAGATCACTCGGGACCGGCCGTTCCTGCGGGATTAGGGCTCTGCCTTCTCTACCTAGCTCTGCGAGAAAACTGGGGAGCAGTCCTTCCTGAGGGATTAGGGCTATGCCTCATCTCCCTAGTTCTGCGAGACAACTGGGGAGCTGCCCTTCCAGCAGGGGCTGGGCGCTGGCTTCCCTCCCCAGCTCTGCCAGTCCCTGGGGAACAGCCCTTCTTGCGGGATTCGGGCGTTGTCTTCTCTCCCTAGCTCTGCTAGACCAATGTAGAGTAGCTCTTCCTGCGGGATTAGGGCCCTGCCTGCTCTTCCTAGCTCTGTGAGACCACTGGGGAGCGGTCCTTCCTGCGGGATTAGGGCACTTCCTTCTCTCCCTAGCTCTGCGAGAACGCTGTGGAGCGGCCCGTCATGCGGGATTAGGGCGCTGCCTTCTCTCCCTAGCTCTGTCAGACCACAGGGGAGCGGCCCTTCCCGCGGGGGCAGGGCGCTGGCTTCCCTCCCCAGCTCTGCCAGTGGCCTGAGAAATACCCCTTCCTGCGGGATTCGGGCGCTTCCTTCTCTCCCTAGCTCTGAGAGACTAATGGGGAGCAGAACTTCCTGCGGGATTAGGGCTCTGCCTTCTCTCCCTAGCTCTGCGAGACCACTGGGGAGCGGCCCTTCCTTCGGGGGCGGGGCGCTGGCTTCCCTCCCCAGCTCTGCCAGGGACCTGGGGAGCAGCTCTTCCTGCGGAATTAGGGCGCTGCCTTCTCTCCCTAGCTCTGCGAGACTATTGGGGAGAGGCCCTTCCTGCGGGATTAGGACGCTGTCTCCTCTCCCTAGCTCTGCGAGACCACTGGGGAGCGGCCCTTCCTATGGGATTAGGGCTCTGCCTTCTCTCCCTAGCTCTGCGAGATCACTCGGGACCGGCCGTTCCTGCGGGATTAGGGTGCTGCCTTCTCTCCCTAGCTCTGCGAGACAACTGGGGAGCAGTCCTTCCTGAGGGATTAGGGCTATGCCTCATCTCCCTAGCTCTGCGAGACAACTGGGGAGCGGCCCTTCCAGCGGGGGCTGGGCGCTGGCTTCCCTCCCCAGCTCTGCCAGTCCCTGGGGAACAGCCCTTCCTGCGGGATTCGGGCGTTGTCTTCTCTCCCTAGCTCTGCTAGACCAATGTAGAGTAGCTCTTCCTGCGGGTTTAGGGCGCTGCCTGCTCTTCCTAGCTCTGTGAGACCTTTGGTATGCGGCTCTTCCTGTGGGATTAGGGCCCTGCCTTCTCTCCCTAGCTCTGCGAGACCACTGGGGAGCGGTCCTTCCTGCGGGATTAGGGCACTTCCTTCTCTCCCTAGCTCTGCGAGAACGCTGTGGAGCGGCCCGTCATGCGGGATTAGGGCGCTGCCTTCTCTCCCTAGCTCTGTCAGACCACAGGGGAGCGGCCGTTCCCGTGGGGGCAGGGCGCTGGCTTCCCTCCCCAGCTCTGCCAGTGGCCTGAGAAATACCCCTTCCTGCGGTTTTAGGGCGGTGCCTTCTCTCCCTAGCTGTGCGAGACCACTGGGAAGCGGCCG
The DNA here is from genome assembly GCF_007399415.2 of Gopherus evgoodei. Lineage (NCBI taxonomy): Eukaryota > Metazoa > Chordata > Testudines > Testudinidae > Gopherus > Gopherus evgoodei. The sequence goes on along the minus strand of NW_022060012.1, from coordinate 3,736 downwards.
TTCCTGCGGGATTTGGGCGTTGCCTTCTCTCCCTTGCTCTGCGAGACTACTGGGGAGCGGCTTTTCCTGCGGGACTATGGCGCTGCCTCCTTTCTCTAGCTCTGCGTGACCACTGGGGAGCTGCCCTTCCTGCGGGATTATCGCGCTGCCTCCTCTCCCTAGCTCTGCGAGACCACTGGGGAGCGGCCCTTCCTGCGGGATTACGGCGTTGCCTTCTCTCCCTAGCTCTACAAGACCACTGGGGAGCGGCTCTTCCTGCGGGAATAGAGCGCTGCCTTCTCTCCCTAGCTCTGCGAGACCACTGGGGAGTGGCCCTTCCTGCGGGATTAGGGCGCTGGCTTCAATCCCCAGCTCTACAAGACCACTGGGGAGCGGCTCTTCCTGCGGGAATAGAACGCTGCCTTCTCTCCCTAGCTCTGCGAGACCACTGGGGAGCGGCCCTTCCTGCGGGGACGGGGCGCTGGCTTCCCTCCCCAGCTCTGCCAGGGGCCTGGGGAGCAGCTCTTCCTGCGGAATTAGGGTGCTGCCTTCTCTCCCTAGCTCTGCGAGACCACTGGGGAGCGGCCGTTCCTGCGGAATTAGGGCGCTGCCTTCTCTCCCTAGCTCTACAAGACCACTGGGGAGCGGCTCTTCCTGCGGGAATAGAGCGCTGCCTTCTCTCCCTAGCTCTGCCAGGGGCCTCTGGAGCAGCCCTTCCCACGGGATGAGGGCGCTGCCTTCTCTGCCTATATGTGCCAGGGGCCTGGGGAACAGCCATTCCTGAGGAATTAGGGCGCTGCCTTCTCTCTCTAGCTCTGCGAGACCACTGGGGAGCGGCCCTTCCTGCGGAAATAGGGTGCTGCCTTGTCTCCCTAGCTCTACCAGACGACTGGGCAGAGGCCTTTCCTGCTTGATTAGGGCGCTGCCTTCTCTCCCTAGCTCTGTGAGATCACTGGGGACAGGCCGTTCCTGCGGGATTAGGAAGCTGCCTTCTCTCCCTAGCTCTGTTAGAACACTGTAGAGCAGCCCTTCCTGTGGGATTAGGGCACTTCCTTCTGCGAGAACACTGGGGAGCGGCCCGTCATGTGGGAATAGGGCGCTGCCTTCTCTCCCTAGCTCTGTGAGACCACAGGGGAGCGGCCCGTCTCGCGGGGGCGGGGCGCTGCGGCTTCCCTCCCCAGCTCTGCCAGGGGCCTGGGGAGTAGCCCATCCTGCGGGATTAGGGCGCTTTCTTCTCTCCCTAGCTCTGAGAGACCACTGAGGAGCAGCTCTTCCTGTGGGATTCGGGCTCTGCCTTCTCTCCCTAGCTCTGCGAGACCACTGGGGAGCGGCCTTTCCTGCGGGATTAGGGCGCTGACTGCTCTCCCTAGCTCTGCGAGACCACTCGGGAGCGGCCCTTCCTGCGGGGGGAGGCGCTGGCTTCCCTCCCCAGCTCTGCCAGGGGCCTGGGGAGCAGCCCTTCCTGCGGAATTAGGGCGCTGCCTTCTCTCCCTAGCTCTGGGAGACCACTGGGAAGCGGCCATTCCTGCGGGATTTGGGCGGTGCCTTCTCTCCCTAGCTCTGCGAGACCACTGGGGTGCGGCCGTTCCTGCGGGATTAGGACGCTGCCTTCTCTCCCTACCTCTGCGAGACTACTGGGTAGCGGCCGTTCCTGCGGGACTAAGGCGCTGCCTCCTCTCCCTAGCTCTGCGAGACCACTGGGGAGCGGCCCTTCCTGCCAGATTTGGGCGCTGCCTTCTCTCCCTAGCTCTGCAAGACCACTGGGGAGCGGCCTTTCCTGCGGGATTAGGGTGCTGCCTTCTCTACCTACATCTGCGAGACCACTGGGGAGCGGCCCTTCCTGCAGAAATAGGGCGCTGCCTTCTCTCCCTAGCTCTGCGAGACCACTGGGGAGCGGCCCTTCCTGTGGGAATCGGGCGCTGCCTTCTCTCACTAGCTGTGTGAGACAACTGGGGAGCGGACCTTCCTGCGGGATTTGGGCGCTTCCTTCTCTCCCTAGGTCTCCGAGATCACTGGGAAGTGGCCATTCCTGCTGGATTTGGACGCTTCCTTCTCTCCCTAGCTCTGCGAGACCAATGGGGAGCGTCCCTTCCTGCGGGATTAGAGCGCTGCCTCCTCTCCCCAGCTCTGCGAGACAAGTGGCAAGCGTCCCTCCCTGCTCTATTAGGGCGCCGTCTTCTCTACCTAGCTCTGCGAGACCACTGGGGAGCGGCCCTTCCTGCCGGATTAGGGCACCGCCTTCCCTCCTTCGCTCTGCGAGACCACTGGGGAGCAGTCGTTCATGCGGGATTAGGGCGCTGCCTCCTCTCCCCAGCTCTGCGAGACCACTGCGGAGCGGCCCTTCCTGCGGGATTAGCGCTCTGCCTCCTCTCGCCAGCTCTGCGAGACCACTGGGGAACGGCCCTTCCTGTGGGGTTAGGGCGCTGCCTGCTCTCCCTAGCTATGTGAGACAACTAGGAAGCGGCCCTTCCTGCGGGATTAGGGCGCTGCCTTCTCTCCCTAGCTCTGCGAGACCACGGGGGTATGGCCCTTCCTGCGAGGGCGGGGCGCTGGCTTCCCTCCCCAGCTCTGCTAGGAGCCTAGGGAGCAGCCCTTCCTGCGGGATTAGGGCCCTGCCTCCTCTCCCCAGCTCTGCGAGACCACTGGGGAGTGGCCCTTCCTGCGGGATTAGGGCGCTGCCTTCTCTCCCTATCTCTGCGAGACCACAGGGGAGCGGTCTTTCCTGCGGGATTAGTGCGCTGCCTTCTCTCTCTTGATCTGCGAGACTATTAGGGAGCGGAGCCCCCTGTGGGATTAGGGCGCCGCTTTCTCTCCCTAGCTCTGCCAGACCACTGGGGAGCGGCCCTTCCTGCGGGATTAGGGCGCCGCCTTCTCTCCCCAGCTATGCGAGCCAAGTGTTGGGCAGCCCTTCCTGCTTTATTAGGCAGTGCCCTAATCCCGCAGGAAGTGCTGCTCCCCAGTGGTCTCGCATAGTTAGGAAGAGAAGGCAGCACCCTAATCCCGCAGGAACAGCCGTTCCCCAGTGGTCTCGCAGAGCTAGGGAGATAAGGCGGTGTCCTAATCCTGCAGGAAAGGCTGCACCCCAGTGGTCTCGCAGAGCTAGAAAGAGGAGGCAGCGCCCTAATCCCGCAGGAAGGGCTGCTCCCCAGTGGTCTCGCAGAGCTAGGGAGAGGAGGCAGCGCCCTAATCCCGCAGGAACGGCCGTTCCCCAGTGGTCTCACAGAGCTAGGGAGATAAGGCGGTGTCCTAATCCTGCAGGAAAGGCTGCACCCCAGTGGTCTCGCAGAGCTAGGGAGAGAAGGCAGCGCCCTAATCCCGCAGGAAGGGCTACTCCCCAGTGGTCTCACAGAGCTAGGGAGAGGAGGCAGCGCCCTAATCCCGCAGGAAGGGCCGCTCCCCAGTGGTCTCGCAGAGCTAGGGAGAGAAGGCAGCGCCCTAATCCCGCAGGAAGGGCCGCTCCCCAGTGGTCTCGTAGAACTAGGGAGAGAAGTCAGTGCCCTATTCCCGTAGGAACGGCCGCTCCCCAGTGGTCTCGCAGGGCTAAGGAGAGAAGGCAGCACCCTAATGCCGCAGGAAGGGCCGCTCCCCAGTGGTCTCGCAGACCTAGGGAGATAAAGCGGCGTCCTAATCCTGCAGGAAAGGCTGCACCCCTGTGGTCTCGCAGAGCTAGGGAGAGAAGGCAGCGCCCTAATCCCGCAGGAAGGGCTACTCCCCAGTGGTCTCACAGAGCTAGGGAGAGGAGGCAGCACCCTAATCC
>NW_022060011.1:0-24456 GCF_007399415.2 Gopherus evgoodei | reverse complement strand
AACTCCAGTGGGGAAGCACCCAGGCACCTGCCCCCAACGTACCTGCAGGGCCGGGTATCCAGCGTCCTCATGCTGCCTCCTCAGCGCCTCCTCCCTGCAGGGGAGAAAGACAGGTGAGGCCTGCCCCCTGTGCCAGGTGAGGGGTCCCCATGTGCCCAGCCCCCCCCAGAGGGGCCAGGGGTCCCCGTGTGCCCAGCTCCCCCCAGAGGGGCTGCGTCCCAGGGCTGGGCGAGGGGTCCCCGTGTGCCCAGCCCCCTGCCCCAGAGGGGCCAGGGGTCCCCATGTGCCCAGCCCCCCCCAGAGGGGCTGCGTCCCAGGGCTGGGCGAGGGGTCCCTGTGTGCCCAGCCCCCTGCCCCAGAGGGGCCAGGGGTCCCCGTGTGCCCAGCTCCCCCCAGAGGGGCTGCGTCCCAGGGCTGGGCGAGGGGTCCCCGTGTGCCCAGCCCCCTGCCCCAGAGGGGCCAGGGGTCCCCGTGTGCCCAGCTCCCCCCAGAGGGGCTGCGTCCCAGGGCTGGGCAAGGCGTCCCCGCGTGCCCAGCCACTCACCCCTGCCCCAGAGGGGCTGTGTGTGATGAAGTGGGAAGCATCTTATTGTTTTCTCTGGAGTGTGTGCCTCAGTTTCCCCTGTGTGTTACTCAAGTGTTTGGGGGTGGGATGAGGGTGTGTGATCGTTGCAGTGCCCCCCATCGGGCAGGTGTGACTGCGACTGGCTGCCTGGGACAGAGAATGGCCGACGCTGTCACCTGGCAGGCGATGGCTGGGCCCTTCCTCTGCAAGGACCAGCCAGGGTGTCGGTGCTGAGCTGGTGACCTGGAGGCCCAGGAAGGTGACAAAGGACCAAGGAGGGGAACAGGGGGCCTGGGGCCAGGCAGCTGGAACTGGCAGGCTGCTGTTTGGGATTCAGAGGGGGCGTTTCAGGGGCACCAGGCCCGGGGTCCCTCCCGAGATGGACATTGCTGGTGCTAACGCCCTATCCTACGCTGGCTTCCTGTCGACTAATGACCCGTCTGTCACACACTGGCTGGGAGTCCCGGCTGGCTGCTGAGTGGGGGGCAGGGCCCCTCCGGCTGCCCCAGGGCCCCATCCAGGGGGACTCGCTGCAGGGAGCTTACGGGCTGAACGGGGGGCTGGGTGCTCAGGTCGGACCCAGGAAGCACCATAGCTGAGCTGGCTCCTTCCCCTGGACAGCGAGCCCTGAGGGGTGTCGGGCCCCCCTAGAGTCCTGGCCAGCGTCACACAGAGCAGTTCCAGAGACCAGGCCTGTGACTCCATCACAACTGGTGGCAGCGGTGGGATGTGCACCCTGTGGCTGGCTGGCTGGCTGCTGAGGGCATGTCACATAATGTGGGGGAGTCAGGGCCCTGCACCCCCCACTTCCTGCAATTCACCGGGACTCTCAGCCAGCCAGTAAAGCAGAAGGTTTATTTAGTCGACAGGAACACAGGCCAGGACAGGTCTTGCAGGCACAGACAACAGGATCCCTCAGTTAGGTCCATCTGGGGGGCCAGGGAGGCCAGAGCCCCGTCTGACCCCCCCTCCATTTCCCCAGCCAGCTCCAAACTGAAACTCTCCAGCCCCTCCTCTGCCTTTGTCCAGCTTCCAGGGCAGAAGGTGTCACCTGCCCCCCCTGGGGGGTCAGCTTACGTGCTGGCTGTCAAGTATCATCCCTCACTGAAGTCACCCCCCCGATATCCCACCACCATCCAGCACCAGTGCAGACAGTCCCAGTAAAACTCCCCTGCAACATCCCCATGTCAATCTGCCCCACTCCCTGCTCCATCACATCTCTCCCCCCTTCGAGACTGAACTGAGCGGGGTCACTCTGCCCAGTGACCTGGGGAAGTTCAGGGCCCCCTCTCCGGGACAACGCGTCCGCTGTCAGGTTGGCACTTCCCTTCACATGGACCACGTCCATGTCATAGTCCTGCAGGAGCAGGCTCCACCTCAGGAGCTTGGCGTTAGCCCCTCTCATCTGGTGCAGCCAGGTCAGGGGAGAGTGGTCGGTGTACACGGTGAAGTGTCGCCCAAAGAGATATGGCTCTAGCTTCTTAAGGGCCCACACCATGGCCAGGCATTCCTCCTCGATGGCCGCGTAGCTTTGTTCCTGGGGTAGCAGCTTCTTACTCAGGTACACGATGGGGTGTCTCTCCCCCTTTTCATCCTCCTGCATTAACACTGCCCCCAGTCCCGTGTCTGAGGCATCAGTGAACACCATAAAGGGTTTGTCCAAATCTGGGTTTGCCAGAATTGGGCCACTAACCAGAGCCTCCTTCAGCGCCCGGAAAGCCTCCTGGCACTGGTCAGTCCAGATCACCTTGTCTGGCTTCCCCTTCTTGCACAGCTCAGTGATGGGGCCGGCTATGGCACTAAAGTGGGGCACGAACCTTCGATAGTACCCCGCCATCCCAATAAAGGCCTGGACCTGCTTTTTGGTTTGGGGAGCAGGCCAGTCTCTGATCACCTCCACCTTGGCTGGTTCCGGCTTCAGGCAGCCGCTCCCCACCCGATGGCCCAGGTAAGATACTTCAGCCATCCCCACCTTGCACTTCTCAGCCTTTACTGTTAACCCAGCCTTTCGGAGTCGGTCCAGGACTTGTTTAACCTGGGACATGTGGTCCTCCCAGGTCTGGCTGAAGACGCAGATGTCGTCAATATACGCCACGGCAAAACTCTCCATCCCCCTCAGTAGCTGATCCACCAGGCGCTGGAAGGTGGCCGGTGCTCCCTTGAGGCCGAAGGGCAGGGTCAGAAACTCATAGAGCCCCAGAGGGGTGATAAAGGCCGATTTCAGCCTGGCATCTGCGTCCAGCGGCACTTGCCAGTAGCCTTTGGTAAGATCCATAGTGGTGAGGTACCGAGCACCTCCCAGCTTGTCTAGGAGCTCGTCAGGCCTGGGCATAGGGTAGGCATCAGATACGGTGATGGCATTGAGCTTTCGATAGTCCACACAGAACCGGATTGACCCATCCTTCTTGGGGACCAGCACCACTGGCGAGGCCCAAGGGCTGGAAGACGGCTGGATCACCCCCAAAGCCAGCATGTCCCTGACCTCTCTTTCTAGGATCCTGGGCAGTTTTCCCAGTGACCCGAAAAGGGGAGCATCTTATAGGGGGATGTGACCTGGTCTCCACCCGGTGGACAGTCAAATTAGTGCGTCCAGGCTGGTTGGAAAACAGCTGTCGGTACAGATGCAGCACCCCTCTGATCTCAGCGTGCTGGCCCGGGGTCAGCTGATCAGAGAGGGGAATCGCCTCCAGGGGGGAACCAGCTTTTGTCCCAGGGAATAGATCCACTACAGGATCTGTGATGAAGTGGGGGGTTTTCTTGGTTTTTCCGTGTTTTCCAGAGGGTTGCATGCAGGGGGGTGGGACTCAGCGTCCCCGGGTGTTACTGGTTTAACGAGGGGAGGGGAGAGGGACCTTCAGACCCCAGCTGATGGCCGGGAGGATGGAGACCCCAGGGACTGCTGACCTGGTGACCCGGAGACCCAGCTCAGGCATGGCAGCCGGTTCTGGCCAGTGGGGGACAATGGGCTGCGGGGAGAGGACCCCGGTGACCTGACCAGCCGGCTCCGGCCAGAGGGGCCAGAGTGGGGCTGAGAGGGGAGGAGACCCAGGCCTGCCTGTTTACGACCCTGTTTCCCTGGAGAGAAGCCAATGGACAGAGGGGGCTTGGGGCCGGGGATATCGGAGGCCCAGCTGGGAAGCAGGGGGGCTCAGGGCTGGAGAGGGGGAGCAGGCAGAGCCCCCCTGGCTGCAGGGGGACTGGGATGTGCTGGGCTGAGGGAGGCCAGGCCAGAGGCTGGAGAGTTTCCTGTGCTGGGTTCAACCCTCAATAAACCCTCCTGCGTTACGCTGGCTGAGAGTCGCTGGGGGCTAGCGAAGGGGGGTGGGAATTATCCCCTTTGGGGGTGAGGAGGCCCAGGGGGCCCAGAGCGAGGGGACTCCCTGGGGGGACCCACGGCAGAGACGGACGTGCTGCGGCTCAGAGAGGTGCGGCTCCAGGAGGTGGAGGGGCCTGACCCCGAGAGGGGACCCCCCGAGAAGGGCTGTCGCACTGAAAGGGACACCCCCCACGGACCCCATGGGGGCAGGAGTGGCCACGATCTGTGAGTCCGTGACATCATCTCCGGCCAACACCGCAGTCCTGCGGGGGGGGCGATCGCTCCGTGCTTGGAGCATTGGCCTGCTAAAGCCAGGGGGGTGAGGGGGCCACTCAGGGATCTGGGGCAAAAATCTGTCCGGGGATTGGTCCTGCCTTGAGAAGGGGGGTGCGCAGGGACCCCGGCTGGGACCCCGGGACGCCCCACTCCCCTCCTGCCTAGCGCCAGGGCTGGGACCCCTCACCCTGCACAGGGACCCCGGGACACCCCACTCCCCCCGGTCCCACAGCGCTGGGGCTGGGACCCCTCACCCTGCACAGGGACCCCAGCTGGGACCCCGGGACGCCCCACTCCCCTCCTGCCTAGCGCCAGGGCTGGGACCCCTCACCCTGCACAGGGACCCCGGCTGGGACCCCACTCCCCCCGGTCCCACAGCGCTGGGGCTGGGACCCCGGGACGCCCCACTCCCCTCCTGCCTAGCGCCGGGGCTGGGACCCCTCACCCTGCACAGGGACCCCGGGACACCCCACTCCCCCCGGTCCCGCAGCGCTGGGGCTGGGACCTCGGGACGCCCCCTTCCCCTCCCCCAGCACTGGGGCTGGGACCCCAGGATGCCCCATTCCCCTCCCCCCCCGCGTCGGGCCTGGGATCCCGGGACACTGGGGTCCCGGTGCTGGGTGAGGTGTCCCCGTGTGCCCAGCCCCCACCCCCTCTCATTACCCATAATGCTCTGGGTCTCTTTCCCCATATCCTCCTGTTGACACCCCCTTGCGGTGGTTGGGGGAGTCAGTCTCCCCGCTTTTCCCATGATCCTCTGCGCCTGGGTGTGCCTGGTCCCCGAAGAGGTAGGTGGAGAAGCTGGAGACGTAATCCTGGGGGGAGGCGCGAGGCTGAATGGGGCTGGCCCTGGGGGGGCAGAATGGCCCCCCTGAGAGACCCCCAACCCCTGCCATGCGCCTCCCCCTGTCTCCCCCCCTCTGCTCCCCACCACCCTGCCCGCCCCCACCTCCCTCCTGCCCTCATCCGCCCCAGCCCTGCCCCTCTGTCTGTCCCCCCTCCTCTGCTCCCCACCACCCTGCCCGCCCCCACCTCCCTCCTGCCCCCCATCCGCCCCAGCCCTGCCCCCATCTGTCCCCTCTACTCCCCACCACCCCGCTCGCCCCCACCTCCCTCCTGCCCCCCATCCGCCTCATCCCTGCCCCTCTGTCTCTCCCCCCTGCTCCCCACCACCCTGCCCACCCCCACCTCCCTCCTGCCCCCCATCCGCCTCATCCCTGCCCTCTGTCTGTCCCTCCCCCTCCTCTGCTCCCCACCACCCTGCCCACCCCCACCTCCCTCCTGCCCCCCATCTACCCCACCCTGTTCCTCCATCTGTCCCCCCTGCTCCCCACCACCCTGCCCGCCCCCACCTCCCTCCTGCCCCCCATCTACCCCACCCTGTTCCTCCATCTGTCCCCCCCCCTCTGGTCCCCACCACCCTGCCCACCCCTACCTCCCTCCTGCCCCCCATCTGCCCCACCCTGTTCCTCCATCTGTCCCCCCCCCCTCTGGTCCCCACCACCCTGCCCACCCCCACCTCCCTCCTGCCCCCCATCCACCCCACCCTGTTCCTCCATCTGTCCCCCCTCCTCTGCTGCCCACCACCCTGCCTGCCCCCACCTCCCTCCTGCCCCCCATCCGCCCCAGCCCTGCCCCTCTGTCTGTCCCCCCTGCTCCCCACCACCCTGCCCGCCCCCACCTCCCTCCTGCCCCCCATCCGCCCCACCCTGTTCCTCCATCTGTCCCCCCTCCTCTGCTGCCCACCACCCTGCCCGCCCCCACCTCCCTCCTGCCCCCCATCCGCCCCAGCCCTGCCCCTCTGTCTGTCCCCCCTCCTCTGCTGCCCACCACCCTGCCCGCCCCCACCTCCCTCCTGCCCCCCATCCGCCCCAGCCCTGCCCCTCTGTCTGTCCCCCCTGCTCCCCACCACCCTGCCCACCCCCACCTCCCTCCTGCCCCCCATCTGCCCCACCCTGTTCCTCCATCTGTCCCCCCTCCTCTGCTGCCCACCACCCTGCCCGCCCCCACCTCCCTCCTGCCCCCCATCCGCCCCAGCCCTGCCCCCATCTGTCCCCCTCCTCTGCTCCCCACCACCCCACTCGCCCCCACCTCCCTCCAGCCCCCCATCCGCCCCAGCCCTGCCCCCCGTCTGCCCCCCTCCTCTGGTCCCCACCACCCTGCCTGCCCCCACCTCCCTCCTGCCCCCCATTCGTGCCACTCCTACACCTCCGTCTGTCCCTCCCCCTCCTCTAGTCCCCACCACCCTGCCCGCCCCCCATCCGCCCCAGCCCTGCCCCTCCGTCTTTCCCTCCCCCTCCTCTGCTCCCCACCACCCTGCCCGCCCCCACCTCCCTCCTGCCTCCCATCCACCCCAGCCCTGCCCCCTGTCTGTCGCTCCCCCTCCTCTGGTCCGCAACCCCCTGCCCCCCATCCACCCCAGCCCTGCCCCCCGTCTGTCCCTCCTCCTCTGGTCCCCACCATCCTGCTCGCCCCCCATCCGCCCCAGCCCTGCCCCTCCATCTGTCCCTCCCCCTCCTCTGCTCCCCACCACCCTGCCCGCCCCACCTCCCTCCTGCCCCCCATCCACCCCAACCCCGCCTCCTGTCAGTCCCCCCCATCTCTGCTCCCCACCACCCCGCCTGCCCCCCGGCAGCCTCCACCACCAGCCCTGACACCCACAGTCTCGGAAGGGACCCTCGTGCCCTGTCCCCTGGGGGCTGGCTGGGGGGGGGACTCACCAGTGCCCCCCGCAGGACGCGGTGCAGCCCGGGCAGGTGTCGCTGGAGCAGCTCCATGGGGCCCAGAGCTGGGCAGGCGTGGGGAGCTGGGGGGCGGCTGCCGCTTCCCCTGCAGCCGGGGAGGGAAGTGATGTGCTAGGGACGGGGAACCACAGCCACTGCCCTGCACACCCCACCCCCCTATGCCCCCGCCCCTGGTTCCCTGCACCCCCCACTTCTCCGGGGCCCCCCGGATCCCTGTGCCCCCCCACCTCCCCCAGTTCCCTGCACACCCTGCCCGTCTATGCCCCCACCCCCTGAACCCCCCCATCTCCTCTACCCCCCCTCCGGCATCCCCCCAACTCCCTGTGCCCCCCCAATCCCTTGCACACCCCACAGTACTGACTCCCTCCGCCCCTGAACCTCCTGGCTCCCTGCACCCCCCTGGGCTACCTGCACCCCACCCTGGTACCCTGCCCCCCTGCAGTGACTCAGGCCCTGTTGCAAGAGCTGGGGGAGGATGGAGCTAGAGGAAACTGTGGGTTTGTGGCCAGGACAAGGGACAAGAGGAAAAACAAGAGCCCCCTTCCCCCCCAGTGTCCCCTCCCCCCCAGTCCCCCCTTCCGCCAGCCCCCTAATCCAGCATCCTCACCCCCTCAAACGCAGTGTGCTCTCCCCCTCAGCTCCCCCAACCCAGCTTCCCCTCCCCCTCAGCCCCCCTAACCTGGTGTCCCCTCCCCCCCAGCTCTCCCAAGTCAGCTTCCCCTCCCCCCAGCTCCCCTAATCCAGCAACCCCACCCCCCCAAACCCAACATCGCCCCCTCTCAGCTCCCCCAACCCAGCTCCCCCTCCCCCCAGCCCCCCTAACCTGGTGTCCCCCCCAACTCCCCCTGTGATGCAGTAGGGACTGTCTGTGTGGGGAGTGGGAGAGCAGGGGAGGACTTTAGGGGATGGACGATGCCAGGGCCTGTAACCTGAGCTAGGTAAGGGAGGGGAAAGGTCAACACCTTTGCCCGGGAAGGGGACAAAGGAAGGGAGCAGCAGGAGGGAAGCAGTTGGAGTTTGGGCTTGGGGCTGTGTGGGTGGAATTCAGGGTATCCTAGCTAGGATCCAAGCACCCTGAAAGCCCAGAAGGACTCGGTGGAGGGGTCCTGACTGTGCCTGCAAGCTCTGCTGTAACCTGTGTTCCTGTTGTCCAATAAACCTTCTGTTTTACTGGCTGGCTAAGAGTCACTGTGGGTCCCAGGAAGAGGGGTGCAGGGCCGGACTCCCCCACACTCCATGACACCCCCAACCCAGCTACAACCTCCTCTCAGCCCCCCCACCCCCCTACGCGGGGTCCCCTCCCCCCAGCCCAGCCCTGCAGCTCAGGGCCTCCCTCCCCCAGGCTCTGCCCCGGCTGGGACTGTGGGGCCAGCGGAGCTGCTGGGCTGGGCTGGGCCCAACTGGTTTATACTGGTTCCAGCTGGGCCGGGCTGGGTGTGACGGGTCCCTCTAGGGCCGCCTGGTCCGTACTGGGCTGTACGGCCCGCCCCTGCCGCCCGCTACTGGGCTGTACGGTAGTCATGGCAACTGCGGTGAGCGCGTGGGGGGAGGGGAGCCACTGCCGCTATTGGTAAAGGCCGTTCACATGCGGGGTGACGCTGTCCGGCCGCCATGACGGGTCCTGGCAATCCCGGCCGTTCACATGCGGGGTGACGCTGTCTCGCCGCCATGACGGGTCCTGGCAATCCCGGCCGTTCACAGGCGGGGTGACGCTGTCGGGCCGCCATGACGGGTCCTGGCAATCCCGGCCACTCACATGCGGGGTGACGCTGTCCGGCCGCCATGACGGGTCCTGGCAATCCCGGCCGTTCACAGGCGGGGTGACGCTGTCGGGCCGCCATGACGGGTCCTGGCAATCCCGGCCGCTCACATGCGGGGTGACGCTGTCTCGCCGCCATGACGGGTCCTGGCAATCCCGGCCGCTCACATGCGGGGTGACGCTGTCCCGCCCGCCATGACGGGTCCTGGCAATCCCGGCCGTTCACATGCGGGGTGACGCTGTAACGCCGCCATGACGGGTCCTGGCAATCCCGGCCGTTCACATGCGGTGGTGACGCTGTCCCGCCGCCATGACGGGTCCTGGCAATCCCGGCCGATCACATGCGGGGTGACGCTGTCTCGCCGCCATGACGGGTCCTGGCAATCCCGGCCGTTCACAGGCGGGGTGACGCTGTCGGGCCGCCATGACGGGTCCTGGCAATCCCGGCCGTTCACATGCGGGGTGACGCTGTCCCGCCGCCATGACGGGTCCTGGCAATCCCGGCCGATCACATGCGGGGTGACGCTGTCTCGCCGCCATGACGGGTCCTGGCAATCCCGGCCGTTCACATGCGGGGTGACGCTGTCGGGCCGCCATGACGGGTCCTGGCAATCCCGGCCACTCACATGCGGGGTGACGCTGTCCGGCCGCCATGACGGGTCCTGGCAATCCCGGCCGTTCACAGGCGGGGTGACGCTGTCGGGCCGCCATGACGGGTCCTGGCAATCCCGGCCGCTCACATGCGGGGTGACGCTGTCTCGCCGCCATGACGGGTCCTGGCAATCCCGGCCGCTCACATGCGGGGTGACGCTGTCCCGCCGCCATGACGGGTCCTGGCAATCCCGGCCACTCACATGCGGGGTGACGCTGTCCGGCCGCCATGACGGGTCCTGGCAATCCCGGCCGTTCACAGGCGGGGTGACGCTGTCGGGCCGCCATGACGGGTCCTGGCAATCCCGGCCGCTCACATGCGGGGTGACGCTGTCTCGCCGCCATGACGGGTCCTGGCAATCCCGGCCGCTCACATGCGGGGTGACGCTGTCCCGCCGCCATGACGGGTCCTGGCAATCCCGGCCGTTCACATGCGGGGTGACGCTGTAACGCCGCCATGACGGGTCCTGGCAATCCCGGCCGTTCACATGCGGGGTGACGCTGTCCCGCCGCCATGACGGGTCCTGGCAATCCCGGCCGATCACATGCGGGGTGACGGTGTCTCGCCGCCATGACGGGTCCTGGCAATCCCGGCCGTTCACAGGCGGGGTGACGCTGTCGGGCCGCCATGACGGGTCCTGGCAATCCCGGCCACTCACATGCGGGGTGACGCTGTCGGGCCGCCATGACGGGTCCTGGCAATCCCGGCCGCTCACATGCGGGGTGATGCTGTCGGGCCGCCATGACGGGTCCTGGCAATCCCGGCCGATCACATGCGGGGTGACGCTGTCTCGCCGCCATGACGGGTCCTGGCAATCCCGGCCGTTCACATGCGGGGTGACGCTGTAACGCCGCCATGACGGGTCCTGGCAATCCCGGCCGATCACATGCAGGGTGACGCTGTCCGGCCGCCATGACGGGTACTGGCAATCCCGGCCGTTCACATGCGGGGTGACGCTGTCCGGCCGCCATGACGGGTCCTGGCAATCCCGGCCGATCACATGCGGGGTGACGCTGTCGCGCCGCCATGACGGGTCCTGGCAATCCCGGCCGTTCACATGCGGGGTGACGCTGTCCCGCCGCCATGACGGGTCCTGGCAATCCCGGCCGTTCACATGCGGGGTGACGCTGTCCCGCCGCCATGACGGGTCCTGGCAATCCCGGCCGTTCACATGCGGGGTGACGCTGTCCCGCCGCCATGACGGGTCCTGGCAATCCCGGCCGTTCACAGGCGGGGTGACGCTGTCGGGCCGCCATGACGGGTCCTGGCAATCCCGGCCGTTCACATGCGGGGTGACGCTGTCTCGCCGCCATGACGGGTCCTGGCAATCCCGGCCGTTCACAGGCGGGGTGACGCTGTCGGGCCGCCATGACGGGTCCTGGCAATCCCGGCCGCTCACATGCGGGGTGACGCTGTCGGGCCGCCATGACGGGTCCTGGCAATCCCGGCCGCTCACATGCGGGGTGACGCTGTCGCGCCGCCATGACGGGTCCTGGCAATCCCGGCCGATCACATGCGGGGTGACGCTGTCCGGCCGCCATGACGGGTCCTGGCAATCCCGGCCGTTCACATGCGGGGTGACGCTGTAACGCCGCCATGACGGGTCCTGGCCATCCCGGCCGATCACATGCGGGGTGACGCTGTCCGGCCGCCATGACGGGTCCTGGCAATCCCGGCCGTTCACATGCGGGGTGACGCTGTCCCGCCGCCATGACGGGTCCTGGCAATCCCGGCCGTTCACATGCGGGGTGACGCTGTCCGGCCGCCATGACGGGTCCTGGCAATCCCGGCCGATCACATGCGGGGTGACGCTGTCGCGCCGCCATGACGGGTCCTGGCAATCCCGGCCGTTCACATGCGGGGTGACGCTGTCGGGCCGCCATGACGGGTCCTGGCAATCCCGGCCGTTCACATGCGGGGTGACGCTGTCCCGCCGCCATGACGGGTCCTGGCAATCCCGGCCGTTCACAGGCGGGGTGACGCTGTCGGGCCGCCATGACGGGTCCTGGCAATCCCGGCCGTTCACATGCGGGGTGACGCTGTCTCGCCGCCATGACGGGTCCTGGCAATCCCGGCCGTTCACATGCGGGGTGACGCTGTCCCGCCGCCATGACGGGTCCTGGCAATTCCGGCCTTCACATGCGGGGTGACGCTGTCGGGCCGCCATGACGGGTCCTGGCAATCCCGGCCGCTCACAGGCGGGGTGACGCTGTCGGGCCGCCATGACGGGTCCTGGCAATCCCGGCCGTTCACATGCGGGGTGACGCTGTCTCGCCGCCATGACGGGTCCTGGCAATCCCGGCCGTTCACATGCGGGGTGACGCTGTCCGGCCGCCATGACGGGTCCTGGCAATCCCGGCCGATCACATGCGGGGTGACGCTGTCCGGCCGCCATGACGGGTACTGGCAATCCCGGCCGATCACATGCGGGGTGACGCTGTCGGGCCGCCATGACGGGTCCTGGCAATCCCGGCCGATCACATGCGGGGTGACGCTGTCCCGCGGCCATGACGGGTCCTGGCAATCCCGGCCGTTCACATGCGGGGTGACGCTGTCCGGCCGCCATGACGGGTCCTGGCAATCCCGGCCGTTCACATGCGGGGTGACGCTGTCGCGCCGCCATGACGGGTCCTGGCAATCCCGGCCGCTCACATGCGGGGTGACGCTGTCGCGCCGCCATGACGGGTCCTGGCAATCCCGGCCGTTCACATGCGGGGTGACGCTGTCCCGCCGCCATGACGGGTCCTGGCAATCCCGGCCGTTCCCATGCGGGGTGACGCTGTCGCGCCGCCATGACGGGTACTGGCAATCCCGGCCGTTCACATGCGGGGTGACGCTGTCGCGCCGCCATGACGGGTCCTGGCAATCCCGGCCGTTCACATGCGGGGTGACGCTGTCGCGCCGCCATGACGGGTCCTGGCAATCCCGGCCGTTCACATGCGGGGTGACGCTGTCCCGCCGCCATGACGGTTCCTGGCAATCCCGGCCGTTCACATGCGGGGTGATGCTGTCTCGCCGCCATGACGGGTCCTGGCAATCCCGGCCGATCACATGCGGGGTGACGCTGTCTCGCCGCCATGACGGGTCCTGGCAATCCCGGCCGTTCACAGGCGGGGTGACGCTGTCCCGCCGCCATGACGGGTCCTGGCAATCCCGGCCGTTCACAGGCGGGGTGACGCTGTCGGGCCGCCATGACGGGTCCTGGCAATCCCGGCCGATCACATGCGGGGTGACGGTGTCCCGCCGCCATGACGGGTCCTGGCAATCCCGGCCGTTCACATGCGGGGTGACGCTGTCGGGCCGCCATGACGGGTCCTGGCAATCCCGGCCGTTCACATGCGGGGTGACGCTGTCTCGCCGCCATGACGGGTCCTGGCAATCCCGGCCGTTCACATGCGGGGTGACGCTGTCCCGCCGCCATGACGGGTCCTGGCAATTCCGGCCTTCACATGCGGGGTGACGCTGTCGGGCCGCCATGACGGGTCCTGGCAATCCCGGCCGCTCACAGGCGGGGTGACGCTGTCGGGCCGCCATGACGGGTCCTGGCAATCCCGGCCGTTCACATGCGGGGTGACGCTGTCGCGCCGCCATGACGGGTCCTGGCAATCCCGGCCGCTCACATGCAGGGTGACGCTGTCTCGCCGCCATGACGGGTCTTGGCAATCCCGGCCGTTCACATGCGGGCTGACGCTGTCGGGCCGCCATGACGGGTCCTGGCAATCCCGGCCGATCACATGCGGGGTGACGCTATCTCGCCGCCATGACGGGTCCTGGCAATCCCGGCCGTTCACATGCGGGGTGACGCTGTCGGGCCGCCATGACGGGTCCTGGCAATCCCGGCCGTTCACATGCGGGGTGACGCTGTCTCGCCGCCATGACGGGTCCTGGCAATCCCGGCCGTTCACATGCGGGGTGACGCTATCTCGCCGCCATGACGGGTCCTGGCAATCCCGGCCGTTCACATGCGGGGTGACGCTGTCGGGCCGCCATGACGGGTCCTGGCAATCCCGGCCGTTCAGGTCTCGGCGAAGTCACAGGGCGGCCATCTTGACTCCTGGCAAACGCCGGGGTGGCCTCCCCCCATCCCTGCAGCCCCACCCTGCCGCCGGGGGGGGGTGTCACAGTGGGACTCCGGGGAAACAGGAAGTGCGGTCACGTGACCCGGCTCCGGGCCGGGGGGGTCAGGCTGACTGGGGGGAAGGAGCCGCCGCCCCCGGTTCACCACATCTCTGGGGGATCAGGGGTCCGAGCCGTGACCCCCCCGCACGCCCCCCCACTCCCGCCGCCATGGAGCCCGAGCACTGGCAGCGTCTGTCCGACTCGGAGGGTGAGCCCCCCCGCGAGCCCCCCCCGAACCCCGGGTCCCCCCCGGCCCCCCTGCGAGCCCCCCCCGAACCCCGAATCCCGCCCGCGAACCTCCCCTGACCCCCCGGGTCCCCCCGGCCCCTCCGAACCCCGGATCTGCCACCTCCTGGGAGTCCCAGTCCCGGTGCTAGGGGACGGGGCGGGAGTGGGGCGTCCTGGGGTCCCGGCTGGGGTCCCTGTGCAGGGTGAGGGGTCCCAGCCCCAGCGCTGGGGGACCAGGGGGAGTGGGGCGTCCCGGGGTCCCAGCCAGGGTCCCTGTGCAGGGTGAGGGGTCCCAGTCCTGGTGCTAGGGGACGGGGCGGGAGTGGGGCGTCCCAGGGTCCCGGCCGGGGTCCCTGTGCAGGGTGAGGGGTCCCAGCCCCAGTGCTGGGGGACCGGGGGGAGTGGGGCGTCCCGGGGTCCCAGCCAGGGTCCCTGTGCAGGGTGAGGGGTCCCAGTCCTGGTGCTAGGGGACGGGGCGGGAGTGGGGCGTCCCAGGGTCCCGGCCGGGGTCCCTGTGCAGGGTGAGGGGTCCCAGCCCCAGCGCTGTGGGACCGGGGGGAGTGGGGCGTCCTGAGGTCCCAGCGAGGTCCCTATGCGCGGAGAGGGATCCCAGTCCCGGTGCTAGGGGACGGGGCGGGAGTGGGGAGTCCCGGGACCCCAGCCGGCCGTAGGACGGGGCTCGTTAGCACAGACATCTGGGATTTCAGCCAAGCCCATCTTGGGGGGACCCTGAGCCTGGTGCCCTGGACTCCCGCCCCCAGTGCCTTCGACAGGCTCTTCTGTCCTGCCTGCCCCCCCCCCCTTTGTCTCTTCCCTGGGGGTGAGGAACTGGGTCTGTTCTTACTGGGGGCTGGGAGTGCTGAGTGGGGGGCTTGGCCTGGGAGGCCGGTCTGCACTGGGGGATGGGAGACTGGCTGCAGGGAGAGTCACTCAGCAGGTAACGTGAGACCCCCGGAGGGGGTTAGAGGCCAGGGGACCCCTCTGCCCGGGAAGCTGAACAAAGGCTGGGGAAGGAGATGCTGGGGGGGGAGGGAGTTTTACAGGAGCTGGCAGGGGAATGGAGGGAGGCGCAGATGGGACTCTGACCCCCCAAGGGGGCTGTGGGGCTCCTGGGACCCCAGGATGGACCTAAGTGGGGGGATCCTGCTGTCTGTGCCTGCAAGACCTGTCCTGGCCTGTGTCCCTGTCGTCTAATAAACCTTCTGCTTTGCTGGCTGGCTGAGAGTCCTGGGGAATCGCAGGGAGCCGGGGGTGCAGGGCCTTGTGACCCCCCACACTCCGTGATGCTGGACCACCTCGGACGGCCCCTGACCCGCACCTTCCCTGCCAGGCCACAGAGTGTGTGTCAGCCATCAGCAGCCAGCCCTCCCGTCACTGCCAACCAGCACCCCTGCCCCACCCCGGAGACACTTGAGTGTAACAGAGGAGAAACTGAGGCACGCACAGGATTCATGCAGAACATTAAGGCTCACTTACAACAAAACAAGGGGAAAACTGCACTTTGTCACCCCCCACAAGCCCCAGTTCTGCCCCCTTGACGTTCCCCCTCTCCCTCTGCAGATGAGGAGCCACCAGCACCACCTCCTGCCTGCACCAGCTGCTGGAGGAACTTAGCCGGTTTCTGGTGAGTGGCCTTGCACGAGGGCCCTCGCACACACATTCCCTTGGCCCGTCCCTGTCCTGGGGCCTTTCCTCACCGCCCTGCCCGCCTCTCACGCCAGATGCCCGTGGCCTGCTTGCTCCGGTAGACATTTCTACCCCCGCCGTGCGTTGCACTCTCACTGTCAGGTGCACTGCCCCCCCGGACAAACTCCGCACCTCACGCCTTCTCCACGCCACCGCTCCGGCCCATCCGGGTCATCCTCAGCCCCTCCACGCTCCCCTGGGCCATGCAGATGCAGGGGCTCTGCCCTGTTTCTAACCCCCCTCCCCTCCTCTCCTCCTGCAGGCTGCTCGGCCTCTGCAATAACTTTGCCTATGTGGTGATGCTGAGCGCGGCCCATGACATCCTGAGCCAGCAAGGGGCGCTGGACATCAACGGGACCACCCAGGTGGGTCCAAGCTGGCGGCGGGGCGGGGTAGATAGCACAGAGACACCCCCTTGCCCAGCACCGTCCTGGGGGGCAAGGCACCAGGGCTGCCCGCAAGGCTCCTAGGAGTGCCGGTGAGCGGATCCTTGTGCAAACAGCTGTGCAAAGGAGAGCTCAGCAGTGGGGACAGCCTGGGGGGGCTGGGTGGGGGGGCGAGGAGAGCTCAGCCTAGGGGGGCTCTCACAGACCTGCCTTGGAACAGTCCCTTGCAGGAACCCGTCTGTGGGGTTGACCTCCTCCTGGAGGGTGGGGGAGTCACCGGGCACGTGGGGGCGGGGGGAATCTGCAGCTTCTGCCCCAGTAACCGTGTCTCCTGCCCCCAGACTCCCCCGGTGACACCCCCCAGCAGGAACTCGTCCAACACCTCCCGCTATGACTGCAACCCCATCTCCACCGGGGTAAGTGCTGTGGGGCGGGGCCTGGGGAGCAGGAGGGGCGGGGCTGGCCTTGTCTCTAACCCTCCCCCGGAATTGTGCCCCCCAGGCTGTGCTCTTGGCTGACATCCTGCCTACCCTGCTCATCAAATTCAGCGCCCCCTTCTACATCCACCGTGTGCCCTACGGGTGAGTGTGTGTGGGGGGCTGTCGCCCCCATCCTGGGGGGGCTGGGGAGGGCTGTGGGTGACCCGTGCTGACCCCATCTCTCCTCCAGCCTGTGGGTGGCTGTGGGGGGCTATGGGTGACCCATACCGACCCTGTCTCTCCCCCAGCCTGCAGGTGGCCATAGGGGACTGGGGGGCTGGTGGGTGGCTGTGGGGGGCCATGAGGGGCTATGGGTGACCCATGCTGACCCCGTCACTCCCCCAACCCACGGGTGGCTATGGGTGGGCATGGGGGGTGTCACGGAGTCCCCGAGCGATGCTCTGGAACTGCTCCCCACCAAGCCAGGCAGGACTTTGGGGAGCCTCCTCTCCCTTGGAGCAGACTTGTTCAGGGCAAGAAGCTCACACGGCTTCACCTCCTGGGTCTCTCCTTGGAGCATTCAGCATCCTCTGCCCCTCCGTGCGCTTCCCACAGCGAGTCCACCCCAGCGGGGTCCTGGGGAAGCCACAGGGTCCTGCACCCCCACTTTGCAGTCAGACGTGACTCTCAGCCAGCCCGTAACACAGAGGTTTATTTGATGACAGGAACAGGGTCTAAAACAGAGCTTGTAGATACAGCGAACCGGACCCCTCGGCCGGGTCCATTCTGGGGGGCAGTGAGCCAGACCCCCACGTCTGCACTTCACTCCCCGTCCCCAGCCAACCTCAGACCCCCAATCCTCCCCGCCCCTCCTCTTTGCTCAGCTCCTTTCCCGGGCCAGGAGGCCACCTGATCCCTTTGTCTCCAACACTTCAGCTGGCACCTTTGCAGAGGGGGGGCCCAGGCCATCAGTTGCTAGGAGACAGAGTGTCAGGCATTTAGGTGCACTGGCCCCTTCTTCTGCAGCAATCACATGCCCTTATCCCACCACCTAGATATTAAGAACTGCACAGGGGAAACTGAGGCACCCACATAGTATTCAGAGGAAACATTAAGAACATTCCCAGTTCGTCACATCTCTCCCCCCTTCGAGACCGAACTGAGCGAGGTCACTTCAGCCAGTGACCTGGGGAAGTTTGAACCCACCAACGTTCCCATGGATGTTCCAGCATCTTGTTGTACAGACAAAACTACACAGGGTCTTTTCAGGGGGCAAGACAAAGATGCCACATTTATTATAACAATTTGATTTATGACCAATAACTAATATCTTAATCCTTATACACACACACTATACCTAATACCCACCCACCCACACACACACATTATACCTAGTACCCACCCACCCACACACACGCACCAGATGTTCTGCAGCTGCTGCATAGTTACCAGGCCTGGACATAGCTTGAGTTTGTGGCTTGAGTTTGCAGCTTGGGTTCGTAACTTGTGGCAGTAACTGGCCAGGAAAGCCGGGCATGAGGACGAGCTGGGTCTCTGTTGGGCCTGCACCGATGCCCTTCCATGCTGGCAGCAGAACGTTACCCTCCAAAGTCTCCCATCTCACCCATCCTTTCTGTAGGCTTTAGTTTGAATCCAGAGTCTGTAGGTCTTGCTGTGTCACTGCCTCTGGGTTTGGTGATTGATCACCCATCAATTGCAGGCCTGACTGTCAGCCTGGGACCTGGCTTTGATCTTCCTTCCATTGCACCTTTTCTGTTTAGGGTGGACTCTGCTTACTCTGTTAGGGCTCTTATCTGCATCTTCAGCCGGGGGGCGGGGGGTTTGAACTCTATTTCATCAGGACAGGCTGGGGCTGGAGGTTGAGTCCATCATCCATCCATGCCTCAGTCACACATCTAAACTAAACTGATAAGAGTGCAGCCGGGTTTGCAAAACTGAAGGTTGGAGGAAGCTTTTACAAAATGGAGTGAGTGTTTGAAAATGGGGTTTGAATTACAATATGGAACAGAAGTTACAATGTAGGCGAGTGTAGTGAATGGTGACAGAAGTTACATTAATAAAGTGAACACTTGAAAATAATTTCATTCATCAGTTCTACAATCTCTCTCATCCCTTGGTGTGAGTTACACCAGGACAGTCCAGTCTTACGCCCTCCCTTAGGTCGGGTATGCTTGACGGCACTTGCAGGCCGCATGTGAGAAGGTTTATGCGGCTTGAACCCTTTTGCCACCCTAGTACCCCTGGGATTCAAACTGGGACGGGGTCTTCTCCCAGCACTCTGGTCTGCAATTCGGACTCTCTTGGTTAAGAGCCCCCATCTTGGCCTTGGCCAGCTCTGGGCTGGGGCAGCCACTCCCCACCTTGTGGCCCAGACACAACACCTCTGCCGTCCCCCCTTACACTCTCCAGCTTTTACCGTCAGTCCCACCTCCTTGAGGCAGCCCAGCCCCCTCTTCACCTGGGACACCTGTTCCTCCCAGGTCTGGCTAAAGGTGCACGTTATCAGTGTCTGCCAGGGCCAAGTTCTCCATCGCCCTTTGCTTCTCTAGAATCTCCCCAGGCCTAGGCATGGGGTCGGCATCGGACACTGTGATGGCTTTAAGCTTCTGATAGCCCCCATAAAACCAGATCATCCTGTCTCGCTTCGGGATCAGCCACACGGGTGAGGCACATGGGCTGTAAAATGGCTGGATCACATTTAAGGCCAGCATGTCCCTGACCTCTCTCTCCAGGTTCTGGGCTGCTTTCCCAGTGACTCTGAACGGGGAACACCTGATGGGGAGATTGGCTCCCACCTCAGGGAAGAGATCCACCAGGGGGTCTTCCCCCTTCTCCATCCAATCCTCCCCCTTCAGGTCCAGGGGTCCCCTCACTCTCCTCCCATCCAGCGGCTTGAATGGGAAGAACTCTGTGGATTCCTGGGGCACCACCAGCTGCCTCCCGATTCCCCCCAATTCTATTTCCCCTTGGGGAGCCCATTCCCGGTACAGGAATCCCTTCTCCGGCAGGACTCTGTCCCTGCAGCCTTCCCTAAGGGGGTTTGCAGCGCTGTGGCCAGCAAGTTCCCTCAGCTTCTCCAAGGAGGGATCCCTCTGCAGCTCGGTCTGGGATCCAGCTGCTGGGGCAGGGAGTGGGACCTGCTCCCTCTCGCTGGCTGGACCTGGGGTCACAGCCCCCCTGAGCCCTGTCCCTGGTAGCTCCCTCCCTGCTGTGCAATCACTTCTGGACCAGGCAAACCTGTTTGGCAGCCGCCCTGCCCTGCCTGGGTGTCCCCCCACTCAGCTGGGGTCTCAGCTCCCCCCGTGCTCAGCGCTGCCCTTGCTGTCCCAGGGGGGCAGGCAGCGAGCTCTCTGCTCTGGTCACAGCATCAGAGCCAGTGTGAGCCCCCTCTCCGGTGTGCAGGGGGGCAGGGAGCATCTCTCCCTCCCACTCAGCCCCAGGGGGCTGGTTACAGGTAGGCAGGTATCCTGAGCCCAGCAGCCCCTCCCGCCTGCCAGCCAGGTTATTTGCATTTTCACAGACCATTTCCATCCTAGCCAATTGGTTCCCTGGATTTGAATTCAAACCCTCGGCCGTTACAGGAGCGGGGCCTGGATCCTGTCCCATGGGGAGACAGTCACCCCCCAACAGGGCCTCCCAGCCGATATCCTGGAGAACCCCAACGACCAGCCAGCCCGATCCCTCCTGGGTCTGCACAGGGATCCGGGCCATAGACAGGGCGAGGGGCTTCACCCCAGGGACCTTCACCCAGGTCCCACAGCCCCTCAGCATCTGGGGCTGCACCACCACAGTTCTCTCTGTCCCAGGGTCTCGCCACCCCAGGAGTGTTTCCCCACTGACCCCTGGGCAGCCCCCTATGTCTCTCCGTCCCACCATCACCAGTCCATGCTGCTGCTGCTTCTCCTGCAGCTTTTCCTTGGGCTCTTGCTCTCTCTCACGACCCTCTCCCTCTCTCGGGCTCTGCTCCCATCCCATCTGTCTCCGACCCCCTGATGGGGAACCTGATCGTGAAGACCCTCGTCTGGTTGGGGACCAGATTCCCGGGGATGCCTGGCTGCTGCTCCAGCTGCTCCCAGATCATCTTGTAGCCCCACCTGGGTCAGGAATCTGCTCCTCAGAACGGTGCTTCTCCTTCAACTGCACAATTAACTGTGCCTGGTGAATGTCCCCATGCGTCAGGGCCGCCCGGGGGGGGCAAGTGGGGCAATTTGCCCTAGACCCCAGACTCTGCAGGGGCCCGCACGAGCATGGCTGAGGCTCCCTCCTCGGACCCGTCTCCTCCCCTCTCCTCTCTTGGAGCCTCAGCCCATCCAGCAGCATCCCGGACAGCTGCAGCATGGCTCCGGCGGGGCCCCTGAGCCATGGACAGGGGACGGGGCTGCGAGCTCCAGGCTGAGCAAAGGGAGCTGAGCTCAGCCTGAGCTCGCAGCCTCACCCCTGACCACGTGGCTCTGAGCGGGGAGGGGCTCGGGCCCACCAGAGTCATGGTGCTGCTGTCCTGGATGTGCTGAGGCTCCGGGTGAGAGGGGAGCCGAGGGTAAGGGGCCAGGGCGGGGGTGGGGGGGGGTTGGCTAAAGGGCAGGGAGTCCTGGGGACAGGGAGGGGGCAGAGGTTGGGGGGGCAGTCAGGGGATAGGGAACGGAGAGTGGGAGGTTGGATCGTGGGCGTTCCAGGGGTTCTGCCAGGACTCAGCGAGGGGGTGATAGGGGTTGGGGCAGTCAGGGGACAGGGAGCAGGGGTGGGGTCCCGGGGTCTCTGGGGGACGGTGAGGGGGACAAGGAGCAGGTTGGGAATTCTGAGGGGGGTGGGCAGTCAGGGGGCAGAGAGTGGGTGGGGGTCAGATGGGGGCAGGGCCAGGCTGTTTGGGAGGCACAGCCTTCCCTACCCTAAAGCTCAGTCAGCAGTTTGAGGCTTGCAGATGAGCCGAGCTGTTAGCTTTTCCATTAGGGCTCCCATCCCTTTCACGTCTCAATGCCAAATGATAGTCTACATATAATTCCAGTGCCATAGGGAGATTCCTGGCAGGGGAGGGCAGCTTCATTTCAAAATAGCCACTGGGGGAGGGGTCACATGAGAAGAGCAATATCCTTCCCAACCCTACCAAGGGAGAACCCCCTCCCCTGCATTCCCTGAGGCTTCAGAGGGGTTAATTCAGTGGTTCTCAAACTTTTGTCCTGGTGACCCCTTCCACATAGCAAACCTCTGAGTGCGACCCCCCCACTTATAAATTAAAACCACTTTTTTGTATATTTAACACTATTATAAATGCTGGAGGCAAAGCGGAGTTTGAGGTGGAGGCTGACAGCTCACAACCCCCAGTAATAACCTCATAACCCCCCGAGGGGTCCCGACCCCCCCGTTTGAGACCCCCTGGGGTAATTTAATTTTAGCACCCTGTGTCCATTCACATGCATGTGCTATTTTCAGCATTTCAGTTTTCACAACATAGGCTCATCCCAGATTTGGAACAAGCTCAAATGCTCAGTTTGTGGAGTATGTACATAGTCTATACTAAAGACAAACCCACAGGAACCGTCTCCAGTTTGTGAGGGACCCCATGGAGCCAGTCTCTAGGAAACAGATTAATGCATGGAGGTTAAGTCCATTAATGGCTATTAGCCAGGCTGGGTAAGGAATGGTGTCCCTAGCCTCTGTTTGTCAGAGGGTGGAGCTGGATGGCAGGAGAGAGATCACTTGATCATTGCCTGTTAGGTTCACTCCCTCTGGGGCACTTGGCATTGGCCACTGTTGGTAGACAGATACTGGGCTGGATGGACCTTTGGTCTGACCCAGTATGGCTGTTCTTATGTTCTGACCTAAATGAACCCAAAGTTATGGAGACAGATACGAGTCAAGGAAGCCAGCAGAGTATCAGAAACCTGGAAAAATCTCTGACTGGATGGGCTCAGGCGTTTGGTCACAAGCTGAGGTGGTTCAAAAGTTTTGGATTTATTTTAAACAGATTTTTTGTATTGTTTCTTTAAACAATCAAACACAGCAAGCAGCAGATATTTGGCCACACAATTCTGAAACCCCAAACCATGTTCAGGTTTTGACAGGCTAATTTCAGTTTTTCAATTAAAAAAACCACAACAAATTTTGAAGGAAAGCAGACATTGTCCGTGATTTTTTTCCTGCTTTTTAACCCCCCCATGTTTTCGATCCAGAAACAGTTTTGATGGCACATATTTGTCCAACCCTTTTAATGAGCTTTAGTGCCTTTTAGCACTAGCTGATGCTGAGAACCAGTGATACCTTGTAAAGAAGTTTTCTCAAAACTGGATTTGTGCCGAGATGCAGAAGGTTTATTTTTCCCACGGCCGCCTATGGGGAGGGGAGCAAGTGGGGCAATTTGCCCCGGGATCCGCAGGGGCCCCCACGAGAATATAGTATTGTAATTTTTTTTTATGGAAGGGGCCCCTGAAATCGCTTTGCCCCCAACCCTGTGAATCCTCTGAGAGGGCCTGCCATGATTAACCCTCTCTTTGTGCACAGGATACCAATGTCCTTCTCCAGGAGATGGTGATAGGCCATCACTTCACCGTTCCCAAGTGGCTCTGGACTCACAGGCCTGTGTGCTCTCAGCTCCCCCATGGTTTCCAGGAAGAACCCCTGGTGTGCCAGCCCTTCTCGTGATCACCACCTCTTTGCCAGGGTCGAGCTGCAGACTCCTCCGCCCCGGGAGCGCTCCTGCAATCCCCAGGGGAACCCTGCTACTGCAAAAATCCTTCTCTCTCCCAGGGTCGAGCGGCAAGCTCCTCCGCCCCTGAGACTGCTCGCTGCAGTCCTCAGGGGGACCCTGTTACTCCAACAGTCCTTCTCGCTGGTCACACACTCCCAGAGGTTAACTGCCCCCTGAAACCGTCCCACTCTGAGCCTTCAGCACACCTGGTCCTCATTATCCCTCCTTTGTTTTACTGCTCCCCAGTCACTTACTGCAAACAGCGCTATTCACGGGGTGCAGTACATCCCACCTCTGCCACCAGTTGTCACGGAGTCACCGTGCGATGCTCTGGAACTGCTCCCCACCAAGCCAGTCAGGACTTTGGGGAGCCTCCTCTCCCTTGGAGCAGACTTGTTCAGGGCAAGAAGCTCACACGTCTTCAGCTCCTGGGTCTCTCCTTGGAGCATTCAGCATCCTTTGCCCCTCTGTGCGCTTCCCACAGCGAGTCCACCCCAGCGGGGTCCTGGGGGGGCCACGGGGTCCTGCACCCCCACTTTGCAGTCAGACGTGACTCTCAGCCAGCCAGTAACACAGAGGGTTATTCGATGACAGGAACAGGGTCTAACACAGAGCTTGTAGATACAGCGAACCGGACCCCTCGGCTGGGTCCATTCTGGGGGGCAGTGAGCCAGACCCCCACGTCTGCCCTCCACCCTTGACCCCAGCCAGCTCCAGACTAACAACCCCTCCCAGCCCCTTCTCTCTCCTCAGCCCCTTTCCCGGGCCAGGAGGTCACCTGATCCCTTTGTCTCCAACTCCTTCAGCTGGCACCTTTGCAGGGGGGGGCCCAGGCCATCAGTTGCTAGGAGACAGGGTGCCAGGCATTTAGGGGCACTGGCCCTTTGCTCTTCAGCAATCACACACCCTTATCCCACCACCTAGATACTTAAGAACTGCCATGGGGACACTGAGGCACACACAGTATTCAGAGAAAACATTAAGAACTTTCCCAGTTTGTCACAGGGGGCTATGGGTGACCCGTGCTGACCCCGTCTCTCCCCCGCCCGCGGGTGGCTGTGGGGGGCCATGGGGGCTATGGGTGACCCGTGCTGACCCCGTCTCTCCCCTGCCCGCGGGTGGCTGTGGGGGGGCTATGGGTGACCTGTGCTGACCCCATCTGTCCCCCAGCCTGCAGGTGGCTGTGGGGGGCCATGGGGGCTATGGGTGACCCGTGCTGACCCCGTCTCTCCCCCACCCGCGGGTGGCTGTGGGGGGCCATGGGGGCTATGGGTGACCTGTGCTGACCCCGTCTCTCCCCCAGCCCGCTGGTGGCTGTGGGGGCCATGGGGGCTATGGGTGACCCGTGCTGACCCCGTCTGTCCCACAGCCTGCAGGTGGCTGTGGGGGGCCATGGGGGGCTATGGGTGACCCGTGCTGACCCCATCTCTCCTCCAGCCCGCGGGTGGCTGTGGGGGGCCATGGGGGACTATGGGTGACCCGTGCTGACCCCATCTCTCCCCCAGCCCGCGGGTGGCTGTGGGGGCCATGGGGGCTATGGGTGACCTGTGCTGACCCCGTCTGTCCCCCAGCCTGCAGGTGGCTGTGGGGGGCTATGGATGAC
>NW_022060010.1:0-24655 GCF_007399415.2 Gopherus evgoodei | reverse complement strand
CAAACTGAGGGCCTTGGGTAAGGTGGGGTTGGGGGGGGTTCCCTATCAAGACCTAATGAGTGCAGATCTCCCTCAGTCTCCCCGCAATGCTGGTCAGTTGTATTGTCACTGTGATAGTCAGTGCTTCCCTTCAGGGCTGGCCCTAGAGGGGTCTGGGACAAATCCCATGGAGTCACTGACTTGACTCCTTTCACACACTAGAGAGAGGAACAGAACCAGGGTTATGGCTAATCTATGGGGCACTAGGTGAGTGGCAGAGGCTACAGGCGCTGAGAGTTTGCCTGACACCTCAGGGACACAGTGTGAGGTGGTGCCCCAGGGATCTCTATGAAAGGAGCAGAACAGGATTTACTTGGGGTGGGGAGAGACTTGAGAGTGTCTCAGGGGGTTGTACAGAGGTATTGCCCGAATAAGATACTGGCTAAAACACAGGCCTCACTGTGAGCAGGATTTGAACCTGCGCAGGAGAACCCTATTGGATTTCAACTCCAAGGCCTTAACCACTCGGCCATCACAGCTGTGAGCAGAAAGGTGCCCCAATGCCAGAGAAACTGGTAAAGGATCACAATGCCCAGGAGTGAAGTCATCTGAACTACAGAATTCCCACCGCAAACCTGGCTCCCAAAGCACAGGTGGGGATTTGGGGGTTGTTCTCTTTGCTTAGCCATGTGCAGTCGCACAGAGAGCGCGTTTAAAAGTCTCCCCTCCCACAGAGCGGGAATAGGAAATGATTGTCAACTTGAAGCCTGATGTGAATGAGGATGTCTGGACCACAGGGCCAGGGACTGACCTTTGCTATAGAAACCAGTGACACATGGAACCAGGCTAAGGAAAATGTTTCCTGGAGTCAGTAACTGGAATAGCAGCAGTATTGTGCAGAGAAATGTCTCACAAGAGGAGTCAGCGCATTGGTGGTTCGGTAGCAGAAGTCACAGCTACAGCAGGGGAGGTCTAGCTTTGGTTTCTGGCCAACAGAGGAAGGAGTTTTATTGTCTCCAGATTTCAGTAGAAAAATTCAGACCCAAACTGTGTGTGGTGGGGGTTTCTCTGGTTTCGTTTGTTTTTCTCATTTGAAATGTCCTTGATCATTTTTCTGGGAAAACTATTTGGACAAATCCAAGGAAGAGTTAGAACAATTACAAATCTCCATGGGAGTAAGGGGGGTCTCTCAGCATCAGGGGAGGGGTGGAGATTTTCATGGAGGGGAGCTGAGGAGATAAATGAGAGGCTTTTGCTCCAGCAAAGGGAGCGGCTTGGGAGTTTCATTTTTACCAAGTGAATCCCCCCCCCACACACACACTGCTTCCCTGCTATTGTTACCCCAGCTCAAATCTCACTAACACCCCCAGCATGTGACCTACAGCTTCCTCCTGACAAAGCCCTTATCTATCAGAGACAAAATCCCCTCATCTGCCCCTTCTCCCAGCTCAGCCCTCTGCCCCCAGAGCCCAGGACAACCCCGACCTAGCCATGCCAGGGGGTCGGGCTTAATCTTCAAGGCCGAGTGCAAAACCTTCAGCCGGGGACGTTTCGCTCCCTTCCCACCTCGGCCCAAGCGGCAAGGGGGAAATGGACGAGACACGCTGGCTGGAAGACGCCTCTCTCTCACACTTCTCTATAGCCTTCTGTGATGTTATTAATATGAACTGGGACCGTAGGGATCATTGTTGCCACCACTGTTATATATGTGCAGCAAATATTGTGCAAAGGTTGTTGTGTGAGGTGTCTATGACAAGGTTATGATTTGCTGGTTATAATTATGCTGGCTGTATGTGTGCACCATTTTTGTATTTGAAGTTATGAATATGGGCTATTTGCTTGTATCTCAAATATATTTGATTCCAAGTAGCCTCAGTGTCATCAGCCCCCAACTCCTTCAGGAGTCCATAGCAAAGAGACCCCTCCACCCAAAATCCTGGACTCCCTGGGAGGTGCCTCCCACACACACACCCCAACCCAATGGCGCATCAAGGAATAAAGTGGCAGATCTAGTGTCAGTGGGGTTCAGTGGCTCAGGCCAGACAGCTGAGCTGGGGACCCACCCCCATAGCACTGCTCGAGGGCCTGGGCCTGGAGTGTTCACAGCCCCTTCCTTACCCCTCCAAGCCCAGCCTGGCTCCTCACCTAGAATAAAGCAGAAGCGTCCGTCGGCCTCGCTGCTGTCCAAGTTCCAGCTGCTGCTGTTGTCCCACAGGAAGCGGGCCGAGCTGCTGGGGCTGGGAGAGGGATCCTCCACCTCCTGCCCTGGGAAGGCTGGAAGGTCCCCACTGACTGGGCAGGGCGATGCCTCCTGCTGGAAATCGGGGCTGGGC
This sequence comes from Gopherus evgoodei, assembly GCF_007399415.2. Taxonomy (NCBI): domain Eukaryota; kingdom Metazoa; phylum Chordata; order Testudines; family Testudinidae; genus Gopherus; species Gopherus evgoodei. Next base: position 22,343 of record NW_022060010.1, on the reverse strand, counting down.
TCCTGGGGCAGCTGCTGCCCACATAACAAGCCCCGGAGCCACCCTGACAGGTTCCGCTCCTGGGCTGGGTCCTGCCTGCCCAGCCGCATCCTGGCCCAGCTCCATTTTGGCCTTTGCCGGTGCCTCTCCCACTTCGGCACCTGCACCGGGAGCAGGTTTCCTCTTCCAGAAGGCTGGGCACTTCCACCTCCTGGCCCGGCCGCGAGCTCCTTCCCCGTCATTGGGGATGGTCGGACCGCTCCGCTCCTGGGGAAGATGGCAGCTGCTTCCCACAGGCTCTGGGGCCGCCTGCAGAGCCTTCTTCCTGAACATCCTCAGGAGCCTGGCCATCCTGGAACCGAGCGGTGAGCAGACATGAGTCTGGGGTCAAGGCAGCCTCTCACTAGCCAACTTGTTTGGTCTCTCCCCATCCCTGCCCCAGTCAGAGCTGCTCCTCCCCCCCCCCCCCACGGGGTGCAGGGAGTGCAAGCTACACACACTGGCAGGAGTTTATTGCATGATCTGCTCCCCCTCAACCTTCCCCCTTGTCATCCCTGGGGCTGCAAGAACTGGGGAGTCTCGTCCTTTTCAAGCACTGGGGTCAGTCACAAAGACCATTGGTCACTTTGGACAAGCAGCTCCCTCCTTCCAGCCTAGGACACACTCACGCTTCCTCCCACGCATCCCCCGCCCAGGCTAGAGAGGGAACAGAACCCAGGAGTCCGGACTTCTCCTGGGAAACCATTCCCCACTTCAAAGGCATAGTAAGGCCAGAGCCCCCTCGTTTACCATTGATTTCCATGCTCAGCAGCTCACTGGGTCTGGCCCAGCTCAGAGACTCTCAGCCTGGGGAACAGTCTCCCACAAGGGAAGGGCTGGGAGCCCCTTGCTGGAACCTTGCCAAACACGCTGGAGACGGCTCTGGAGAAGCCCCTCCCCAGTCTGAGAGTGAGGGGCTCCGGGGGCTGTTTGCAAATCTAATGTCCTTTGGGAGAGATTCTCTCCCCCTCTTTCTGCCTCTCCCCAGACAGACAGGGGATGCCACCATGGAGCCCTAATGCCACTCACTTGCTCTGGTGATGAAGCGATGGATGGAGGATGTTCAATGTCATCCCTCGCCTTTCTCCTCACTCTCCAAGCCCAAGACAGGCTGGAGAGCGGGGTGGTGACCTCAGGAGTTAGCCTGCCCAGCCAGCAGACAGAGTGATGACACTGGCAATTGGCTGGCTGGGAAAACAAGAGTCTGTCTTATTGCCAGGGAAAGGAGAAACTTGGCCTGCAGCAGGGGGTGCAGAACATCACCCTAGTGCGGGGGTGACAGCGCCTCCGGGATCCTGAAATCCCAGCACTTTACACACCTTAATGAGCCCCTGAATACCTCTGTGCTATTGGGACTGTGACCCCAACCCTACTGAAGAGAAACAGGCCTGGGGAGGGGAAGCTACTGGCTCAGGGTCACACCAAGTGTCAGATGTATGGATGGGACCCAGCAGTCCTTCTTTCCAGGCCCCTTTGCTAACCACTGCTGCACACTCCCTCCCACAGCTGGCAATTACAAGCAGGCCCTCATGGCCGCTCCCCCTGCCTATGAGAGGGAGTGTGCTCCGCTGGAGTCACTGGACCAGGGGACTGGGAGTCAGGACTGCTGAGTTCCATTGATGGGATTTCATACTTTCCCGCTATTGGAAAGTGCTGGGAGAATCCCCCAGGCAAAGCTGCTGTGACAGTGCTAAGCAGCATCTGACCATTCAAGGGCGGAGCGCACTGGCCAGGAAGAGGAGTGTTTGGCTCTGGGGTTTCACTTCAGCCCAGTCTAGAGAGAGGGGCCCAGCCATGGAGTTTGGCTCAAGAAGATCAATTCTCCAGTTTGTTAAGGGCATTTTGAATTCCAACCCTGTGCTCCAAAGTGCTTGGTGTCATTTGCAAATTTTAGAGGCAAGCTCTCCATTCCATTTTCCAAATCAGTAATGAAAATATTGAATAGTACCGGAACCCAGACTGATCCCTGCTGGATCCAACAGGTACACTCTCTCCTTTGGACAACCAGACATGGAGAAGGGCTCTTGGAGTCTGAGCTTTCAACCAGCTCTGCACACACATCACACTGATTGCATCTAGACCACATTTCCCTTGTTTGCTTGTGAGACTGTCCTACGGGATTGTGTCAAAAGCCTTAGTAACACCAAGATAGATCCCATCTACTGTTTACCCACCTCCACTAGGCCTGGAACGCTGCCGAAGAAGGAAAGAGGATTGGTTTGGAGTGATTTGTTCTTGACAAATCCATGCTCACTAGTCCTATGAACCAAATTATTCTGTAGGTGCTGCTGACAAACTGATTGTTTAAGAAAGTATTCCAGTATCTCTCCAGCTATGGAAGTGAGGCGAGCTAGTAAGTCTCAGAGTTCTCTTTGTTCCCTTTTAAAGATAGGTCCTGTCTTGTTGAAGGGTGGGAAGATGTTCTTCTTCAGGGATCTCAGACGAGAACTGGAGCACAACACCTGGTTTGTTAAGGCCACAAAAACAGAGGCAGGAACCTCTTCTCTCCTCCTGGCAAAGAACCCCAGGTACCTAAAAGATAGGGACACACATCCATGAATGGGCTTTAAAAAAGGCAATGGTTAAAAAGTTTTGCCCCGACCATTTCTTGTTTCCACAGACTAGACATTTTAGCAAACTTTAGAATTCCTTGGTGCTAAACACAGTGAAACTCCCCTTTCTCCTTCACAGAGGGTTTTAATGCCCCTTATATCACCCAGGCTAAGGACTGCCCAGAGTTCGAGAACTGTCCCTGTTCCCATTGGACAGATGGGGAGGAGCCTGAGTTCCAGAGAAGGGAAGTGACCTACCCAGTGGCCTACACAGCAAGGTGGTGGCAGAGCCAGAAAGAGAAGCCACCGGTCCTGACTCCTGTTGTAACAACCAGCAACCCCCCACTCCTGAGAGGCAGGGATAGAGCTCAGGAATTGAGATGGTGGAGAAATTTAATTGAAACCATTTCTGTCAGAAAATTCCATTCAGACTAAACCACTTTCTTTCTCGAAATCAAAATAAATGGGATGAAAGTTCTTTGCAAAAATATTTTGTTGCAAAACAAAAGCATCTCCTGTTTATCAGAGTTTGTTAAATTGCCTCGTTGCACACAAAGAGGAGACACTTAGATTACAAACATGAGATAAGATGCTTCACTCTGAGCTAAGTAGTTGCTGCTCTTAACAATTTCAAAATAAAAAAATACAAATAAAAAAGACAATTTCAGCTATTCTATTATGTCATAATCTGCTCTGAGTAAAGGTGATAGGACACCTCATATTATGCACTACCCCTAGTGACACTCTCCAATGGATCCCCATCCTCCACCCACCGTGAGATAGGTAGGTGCGGATCATTATTATCCCTACTTGAAAGAGGGAAAACTAAGGCTGAGAAAGGAGAATTGACTTGTCTTAGGTCACAGAGCAAGCCAGTAGCAGAGTTGGGAATAGGACCCAAGAGCCCTGATTTTCAAACTAACCAATAGATCTTGAATTTCAAACACTGAATGACTTGAGTAAAGTGTTCTCAAATGAGCTGCAGACCAATACTGCACAGTAATTATTCAGCAAGTATTTGAGGAGAACTGCAATGTTAGAGAGAATCATGAACTGCTCAGAGACCATTAATGCACCGAAGCAGCAGAATTCATCAAACATATAATTGGTTCTGACTTATTTCCTTGGTCTTCAAAGAGAACAACAAGGACCTGAGTCTCCTCCCTGTCAATAACCCCCTGCTCAGCCAATCAGGGTAGAGACTGAGGCCAGGGGGCCGAGGGTTTTCACCAGAGAGCCCAAAGGATGGCCCAGATCACCAGTGGGGATCACTGCCCGAGCACTATTTCAGCTCCACATTTCTGGGTGGACCTCCCACAGTGTGTGCTGCCGCGCACTCCCCCGCAACACACACACCGCTCCTGGTGTTGGGAGGGGAACAGGTGAAAGGACAAAAGACGCAAGAGACAAAGAGAAATGAGGGAGGGATGGATGGAGGAAAAGGTGAAACACAGAGGACAAACCCTAATGTCCCCAGTGATTCTAAGGGACAAAATGCCAGGTGCAAAATAAAATTCTGCGTCCTTAAACTTGTATTTTCCATGCCTAGATTTCAACTGTCAACAGATGGATCAGACTGAATAGGTTTCAAACCTCGAGGAGGCTCTTACATTCTAAACAGGGACATCTGTTTTCTAGTAAAATCACAAAAAGGGAAGGAGAAAACTCAAAAGAGGTTCCTCCTGGCGTTCATGTCTGTGAACCTAAATACTCTCTCAGTCCTCAAACAGAGACCTGGAGAAGGAGACTTGCTGAAGCAAAGCCACAGGAGTCTCTGAAGTTTCCCTGGCCCTTTGCCTCTGTCCTGCCTGGCTGATGTTGCATCTTTCTGTGAGGTCACCACCTCCCCACCACCTTTGACCAATAGTCTGAGATCCTGCAAAAGGCCTTTGTGATGTCACTGCCACACCACTCCCTTGCTGTGCTAATGTCCTGCTCCTGGCCAGGCACTTTGGAGGTTTGAGCTACTCCCTGTGGATCACCTCACTCAAGGAGCATTCGTTCTAGGAAGCAAGCTGGCTAGACAGTAACACATCAGACGCTGCTCCCAGCGCTACACTCAGTTTTTCAGAAATTAGTCAACTTTATGGCCAGAAGAGACCATTAGAGCATCTAACCTGACCCCCTGCATATCGCAGGCCTCCTGTATGACACAATAGCTACTTTTGGGGCAAACACATTCCACAGAGGCATCTAGTTTTCATTAAATGACATCAGGAGATGGCAAATCCTCCAGTTTCTTTGGTAGCTTGTTCCTGTGGTGAATCATCCTCGCTGTTGCATATTTGTGTCTTATTTGTAATATGAATTTGTCTCTTTTCACCTTCCAGCCATTGGGTCTTGTTATGCCTTTCTCTGCTAGATTGAAGAGCCCTTTTATACCCAGTCTTTTCTCTCCATTAAGGCCCTTCAACACTTCAATGAAGTCACCTTTCAATCTTCTTTTGATAAGCTAAACAGGTTGAGCTCTTTCAATAGCTCACTAGAAGGCATTTTTCTCCAGCCCTCAGAACATTTGTTGGCTCTTTGCTCATCAGAATCCTGAACCCCAACTGGATGTGGTTCTTGTTCTTCTGCACAATAGCTCCTGGAGAAGAGGGATCTGCAAAGGCACATTCATTTGATACCTTTGTTTAATTGATGAAAACATAAACTAGACACTTAGAGGACGGGAACTGATTTCAGCTGATGGACAGGTTTGCTAGATTTTTATGCATTTGGACAGTGAAATGTTGAATGTTTACATTCATATCAAGCCCTCCCGTATAGTGGAGCTCCTGAACATAACGGAGAATGGAAATGAAAATGTTTTCCTTTTTTTAAAAAAAAGAAAGAAAGTTCTAAGTGAATTTCGGGGCTTGAACTGAGGACCAGATGAGCTGTAACCAAGCCCTCTACCACTGAGCTATATGCCCATGATGACATAGACTCATAGACTCTAGGACTGGAAGGGACCTCGAGAGGTCATCGAGTCCAGTCCCCTGCCCTCATGGCAGGACCAAATACTGTCTAGACCATCCCCGATAGACATTTATCTAACCTACTCTTAAATATCTCCAGCGATGGAGATTCCACAACTTCCCTAGGCAATCTATTCCAGTGTTTGACTACCCTGACAGTTAGGAACTTTTTCCTAATGTCCAGCCTAAATCTCCCTTGCCGCAGTTTAAGCCCATTGCTTCTTGTTCTATCATTGGAGGCTAAGGTGAACAAGTTTTCTCCCTCCTCCTGATGACACCCTTTTAGATACCTGAAAACTGCTATCATGTCCCCTCTCAGTCTTCTCTTTTCCAAACTAAACAAACCCAATTCCTTCAGCCTTCCTTCATAGGTCATGTTCTCAAGACCTTTAATCATTCTTGTTGCTCTTCTCTGGACCCTCTCCAATTTCTCCACATCTTTCTTGAAATGCGGTGCCCAGAACTGGACACAATACTCCAGTTGAGGCCTAACCAGCGCAGAGTAAAGCGGAAGAATGACTTCTCGTGTCTTGTTTACAACACACCTGTTAATGCATCCCAGAATCATGTTTGCTTTTTTTGCAACAGTATCACACTGTTCACTCATATTAAGCTTGTGGTCCACTATGACCCCTAGATCTCTTTCTGCCATACTCCTTCCTAGACAGTCTATTCCCATTCTGTATGTGTGAAACTGATTGTTCCTTCCTAAGTGGAGCACTTTGCATTTGTCTTTATTGAACTTCATCCTGTTTACCTCAGACCATTTCTCCAATTTGTCTAGATCGTTTTGAATTTTGACCCTGTCTTCCAGAGCAGTTGCAATCCCTCCCAGTTTGGTATCGTCCGCAAACTTAATAAGCGTACTTTCTATGCCAACATCTAAATCGTTGATGAAGATATTGAACAGAACCGGTCCCAAAACAGACCCCTGCGGAACCCCACTTGTTATACCTTTCCAGCAGGATTGGGAGCCATTAACAACTACTCTCTGAGTACGGTTATCCAGCCAGTTATGCACCCACCTTATAGTAGCCCCATCTAAATTGTACTTTCCTAGCTTATCTATAAGAATATCATGCGAGACCGTATCAAATGCCTTACTAAAGTCTAGGTATATCACATCCACCGCTTCTCCCTTATCCACAAGGCTCGTTATCTTATCAAAGAACGCTATCAGATTAGTTTGACATGATTTGTTCTTTACAAATCCATGCTGGCTATTCCCTATCACTTTACCACCTTCCAAGTGTTTGCAGATGATTTCTTTGATTACCTGCTCCATTATCTTCCCTGGCACAGAAGTTAAACTAACTGGTCTGTAGTTTCCCGGGTTGTTTTTATTTCCCTTTTTATAGATGGGCACTATATTTGCCCCCTTCCAGTCTTCTGGAATCTCCCCCGTCTCCCATGATTTCCCAAAGATAATAGCTAGAGGCTCAGATACCTCTTCCATTAACTCCTTGAGTATTCTAGGATGCATTCCATCAGGCCCTGGTGACTTGCAGGCATCTAACTTTTCTAAGTGATTTTTTACTTGCTCTTTCCTTATTTTCTCTTCTAAGCCTACCCTCTTCCTGTAAGCATTCACTATACTAGACATTCCTTCAGACTTCTCAGTGAAGACCGAAACAAAGAAGTCATTAAGCATCTCTGCCATTTCCAAGTCTCCCGTTACTGTTACCCCCTCCTCATTGAGCAGTGGGCCTACCCTGTCCTTAGTCTTCCTCTTGCTTCTAATGTATTGATAAAAAGTCTTCTTGTTTCCCTTTATTCCCATAGCTAGTTTGAATTCATTTTGTGCCTTTGCTTTTCTAATCTTGCCTCTGCATTCCTGTGTTATTTGCCTATATTCATCCTTCGTGATCTGACCTACTTTCCATTTTTTATATGACGCCTTTTTATTTTGTAGGTCACGCAAGATCTCAAGGGTAAGCCAAGGTGGTCTTTTGCCACATTTTCTATCTTTCCTAACCATCGGAATAACTTGCTTTTGGGCCCTTAATAGCGTCCCTTTGAAAAACTGCCAACTTTCCTCAGTTGTTTTTCCCCTCAGTCTTAATTCCCATGGGACCTTGCCTATCAGCTCTCTGAGCTTACCAAAATCCGCCTTCCTGAAATCCATTGTCTCTATTCTGCTGTACTCCCTTCTACCTTTCCTTAGAATTGCAAATTCTATGATTTCATGATCGCTTTCACCCAAGCTTCCTTCTACTTTTAAATTCTCAACAAGTTCCTCCCTATTGGTTAAAATCAAGTCTAGAACAGCTTCCCCCCAGTAGCTTTTTCAACTTTCTGAAATAAAAAGTTGTCTGCCATGCAGTCCAGGAACTTATTGGATAGTCTGTGCCCCACGGTGTTATTTTCCCAACATATATCTGGATAGTTGAAGTCCCCCATCACCACCAAAGCTTGGGCTTTGGATGATTTTGTTAGTTGTTTGAAAAAAGCCTCATCCACCTCTTCCGCCTGATTAGGTGGCCTGTAGTAGACTCCCAGCACGACATCACCTGTGTTTTTTACCCCTTTTAGCCTAACCCAGAGACTCTCCACCCTTCCGTCTCCTATGTCCATCTCCACCTCAGTCCAAGTGTGTACATTTTTAATATATAAGGCAACACCTCCTCCCTTTTCACCCTGTCTATCCTTCCTGAGCAAACTGTACCCATCCACACCAACATTCCAGTCGTGTGTATTATCCCACCAAGTTTCAGTAATGCCAATAATGTCATAGTTGTATTTATTTATTAGCCCTTCCAGTTCTTCCTGCTTATTACCCATACTTCTTGCATTTGTATAAAGGCATCTAAGATACTGGTTTGATCTTGCCTCCCAGCTTTGCCCTGACCCTCCTTCCTCTCTGCCATTATAGCCCGTGCTCCCTCCTGTTTCCAACCCATCTCCCAGGTCTTGTTCCCCACTTACCTGTGGGCTTTGCTCACCTGTCCCCGTCGAACCTAGTTTAAAGCCCTCCTTGCTAGGTTAGCCAGTCTGTGCGCAAATAAGGCCTTTCCCTGCTTCGAAAGGTGAACGCCATCTGTTCCTAGCAGTCCTTCCTCAAACGGCATCCCGTGGTCGAGGAAGCCAAAGCCCTCCTGGCGACACCATCTTCGCAACCAGGCATTCACCTCCACGATGCATCTGTTTCTGCCCGGACCCCTACCTTCAACAGGAAGAATCGAAGAGAATACCACCTGTGCTCCAAACTCCTTACCCCGTACTCCCAGAGCCCTGTAGTCACTCTTGATCTGCTCAGCGTCACACCTCGCAGTATCATTTGTGCCCACATGGATGAGTAGCATGGGATAGTAGTCAGAAGGCTGGATAATCCTCGACAAAGCCTCTGTAACATCTCGGATACGGGCCCCTGGCAGGCAGCATACCTCCCGGGATGAACGGTCAGGGCGACAGATGGGTGTCTCCGTCCCCCTCAGCAGAGAGTCTCCAACCACCACTACCCTACGTTTCTTATCAGTGGTGGCAGCAGACCTCCCAGCCTTAGGGGTACGAGGCTTCACCCCCTTAACTGTTGGGGGTGATTTCTTCTCTCCTGTATCAAGAAGAGCATAATGGTTATCTTTTACCACAACAGGAGGGTTCGCAGCAGCGGTGGAACACTGCCTGCTGCTAGAAGTAACCAGCTGGCTGTGTCCACCCTGAGCCTCCTCCTCCACTGGTGTGTCAGATACACCCTGAGGCATCTCCTCCTCCACTGGTGTGTCGGTAGTCCTGTCAACTGGGACAGCACCATCAGGTGTCTCCACATGGATACTGTCCAGGAATTGCTCATGGACATAGATGTTCCTCAGCCTGGCCACCTCCTCCTGTAGCTCTCCCACCTGCTGCCTGAGAGATTCCACCAGTAGGCACCTTTCACATTGGATGCCACCCCCAGCCTGGATATCAGTAAGTGGAAATTGCAAATTACAGTCTTTGCAAGCCCACACCAGAATCTGGGTAAAAGCATCCATGCTTTGGTGCTCTGTCTGGCTACAGGCGCAGGTGGAGGAGACAGAAGCAGTGCTGGCACGGGTGTTGCAGGTCCTCCTCACCATTGTAAGCCTCCCTCTGTCAAACTCTAACAAATTCCCGTCTACAGCTCCCTGTCCGCTCCTCTCTGCTGTAAACAGAATCATGATCTCCAAGACTTTGAAGGACAAACCCTACTTCATCGAGGTCCTTTGCCATTCCCAGACCACAGATGGTTTTAAAAATGGGGTTTGATTAAACTTCTTTAATGTGGTAAACACCACAGCTTGCACATCCACCGATATAGTTCTCCCACTGACATAGCTGCCACCTCTTGGGGAAGTGAATCAACTAAACCCACAGGAAAACTCCCTCCCCTCAGCATAGAGCAGTGGTTCTCAAACTATGAGTCAGGACCCCAAAGTGGGATGTGACCCTGTTTTAATGGGGTTGCCAGGGCTGGCATTAGACTTGTTGGTGCCTGGGGCTGAAGCCAAAAGTCTGAGCCCTGCCACCCAGGACTGAATCTCTCAAGCGCTGGTTTTCACCCTCCCTCAACTGGGGCTGGGCTCAGGCTTTGTCTCCTCTGCCTCTGCTCAGTGTGGAGGGGTTTGGTCCCTCTTTCCAGGGCCATGTAGAAAGGTTTTTTTCAGTGAAAGGGGGTTGCAGTGAAAGGAAGTTTGAGATACCCTGGCATAGAGCCTCTGAGTATGTCTAGACTTGGCTCCCTGTGGCACAATGGGTAATCAGACACTGGAAATACAGCCATGCAGACACCACACACCAACCTTGCCTAGCAGGCAAGGATCAAACCTCCACAGAGAGATACTTGTTGTTTTTTAACCCAGCTCCCTAAGCACTCAGCCACAACCACTTCACAAATGGGCTTTTCTATACTATGGTTCTGGTCTCACTGAAGGGTCATTTCCAATAGTTTGCTAGGACCAGCATTAGGGAAAATGGTGCCCTGGGCAAAACTTGTACTTTGGCACTTCCCCATTGCCCCTGAATGATCCCCACTACCCCTTTACTGCTATCTCCTGCACTCCCAACCCTTGCTCCTCTTTCACCACTAACTCCTGTCCCCTCCTGTGCCCCCTTTGCCCTTAACTACCCGTGCCACCAGCCATTGCCCCTCTTCTGCAGCCCCTTCACATGGTTTCAGTGCTGGGGGCCCCGACTTGTTCTCCTTTTCCCTAGGCTTTGGCATCACTAGCCCCTGCTTAGCGAGTAGTGTTCAGTGGTTCCCAAAATGTGGGGCATGACTCCTAGGGGGCACAGAGGAACATTCATGGGGGCACCTCAGGGCCTGAGCCAGCCCTCATGGAGGTAGCACCATTCAACCTCACGCTGTCCCAGCTCTTCCCCAAACCCACTCTTAGCCTAGGACTCTGGCTTCCAGCTTAGCCTTGACCCCCTTACCCATCTGCACCTCTCTCCCCGGCAAGCAACAGCCCCACTCCCAGCCTTGGTTCTTGACCACAGCTTCCAAGGGTCCACAGCCATGGATAAGAGAGCACAGTGTGAAATGTTTGGGGACTACTGGTTTAGGGTTATGTTCTCAATCACTTCTACAAAGTCCAATAAAAGCTATTCCTCACCCACCCACCCCTCCATCAGGACGGACTAAGTATGTTCTGCTGCCCTTCACTCATACAGGAAGGAGAATAACATTTCATTCCATTCAATCCTAAAGTGATTTGTAACCCACCACCAGCCAAAACTGGTCACTTTGGGAAAGCAGCCCCATCATGCTGCATACCTAGGCAGAGTAGGTGTGTCTGTGCAAACACGGTCTGTTCCTGAAGTCTTTCCCCCAGCTCCTCACTAGATGTGAGGGGGGAGCTCATTCAGCCCCTGCTTCCACTTAGTATTTAAAAACTCCCTTATTGTCCCTATCTCTGCTGGCCTTAGACTTCTCCTCCTGTCTCTTTCTTGACAGCTCAGATGAGGTGGCTGAGTGGTTAAGGTGAAAGACTATTAATCTGTTGTGCTCTGCATGGATGGGTTCAAATCCTGTCCTCATAAGATGTGTTTAGTCTTCACTCTTCCTTTGTAGACAACAATCTCCCCTTTTGGTATAATGACAGATCAAACAATGTTGCTTCTTGCAAACAAAAACCTACTCAGAAACTCAGAACTCCCTTACTTTAAATAAAATATCTAAATCCCAGTTTTCTTAAAAAAAATTCTCTAGTGCTGTATTTCTTAGTTTTTATCTCAAAAGGTAACATCCTCATCATCTCCCCCAAACTCTGGGACCTCCCCAAATTATTAAAATACTCTCAACCCGAGCAAGGCCAGAGCAGTGAACCAGAGCTAGTGTCTAGGCCAAGCTGTTCTGAAGGAGGCAACTCAAACATTTTCTCCCTGCTTCCCTTGGCAAGGTCTGACTGAGAAAACTAAATTCCCCAAACTGAAAATTTTCTGCTGAAAAACCAATTCTAGTCTGTTTGGGGACTTTGATTTGAAAGTATTATTGTTATTATTCTCTTCTGATTTCTGAATCAGTTCAGTCTTGGTCCTCCAGGTGTGTTTCCAGCTGCTGAGTTGTGGGGGAGAGAGGCCAAGTCATGGTGTCTCTTCCCCTCTTTCATAGTTTTTTCCAACTTGCTAGGAAGTTCCTTTGCTACAAAGTGAGTCAAGCAGTGTCCGTTGTCTCTGTGCTATCTCAGAGAAGCCTGCATTGTACACGGTTCCTGGCATAGTCCTTGGGAGTGTGGATACCTTCAATGGGCCAGCAGCGAGTCTGGCTCCTTCCTTGTCGCACCTGAAAGGCTGGTGGTGGACATTTCTCAACCTCATAACATATCTCAGTAACACACACAAAGCAAAACTTCATAACTTCTCAACCAATGAGAGCACACACAATCCAACAGTGGGCTGAGTGGGGCCTGCGGCCAGGACCCCAGCTGGGAAGGGTCTGTCAGCCAGAACCCCAGACCGGCAGTGGGCTGTGCGGGGCTGGCAGCCAGAACCCCAGACTCAGCCCACTGCCACTCAGGGGTTCCATCCGCTGGCTCCTGCCAGCCAGGATCCCGGCTGCCGGACCCGCTCAGCCCGCTGCCGGTCTGGGGTCCCGGCCCTGCCCACGTACAGTGAGTACCTACCTTCTCCCTGGTTCTGGCCCATTCTCTTCCTCTCTCTGCACTGAGCTGAGGGTGGGAGTGGACCGAGCACAGGGCGGGGGGTGAAGGGCCTGGCCAGGAGCTAGAATGAGGGAGAGGGCTCAGGGTTGGGGCAGGAGGTTTGAGTGTGGGGGCACTTACCTGGTCATCTCCCATTTGGCGTGAGGGGTGCAGGGGGGAATGTGTGTGGAGGGTGCAGGAGCTCCCGTTTGGTGCTCAGGGTGGGGTTGGGAATGTGCGGGGTGCATGGGAAGTGGGGAGGCTGGGGATATGGGGGTGAAAGAGTCAGGGCTGGGGGCATGTGGGGGGGTGCAAGTGTCAATGTAGGGGGGCTGGGTATGTGCTGGCGTGCCAGAGTCAGGGCTGGGGTGATGGGGGAAGTAGAGTGGTGAAGGAGTCACCCCCATGGGGGCTGGGTGGTACAGGGCTCAGGGCAGGGGCCTGAGAGGTGTAGGGGGGGTCAGGGCTCTGGGCAGAGGGCTGGGTGAGTGCCTCCCCCAGAACCCACATCCCCCCCTCTTCTTTTCCCGACTACCCCTTCCTGGGACCCCACTCCCTATCTAAGCCTCCCTGCCCCGTGTCCCCTGACTGCCTCCCTAGGACCCTACCCCCTACCTGTCCCCTGACTGCCCCAACCCTTATCCACACCCCCACACCCAGACAGAACCTCCCGGACTCCCATGCCTATCTAACCTCTCCCCGCCCCCTGACAGGACCCCCAGAACTCTGGACCCATACACCCCCCCGCTCTCTGCCTGCCACAACCACTCTCCACACTCCTACCTCCTGACAGCCCCCTCAAACTCCAGACTCATCCAACCCCTCCCAGCTCCTTGTTCCCTGACACCCCCTCCCGAGACCCCTAACTGTGCCTCCAGGACCCTCCTTGCTCCTGGTTCCCTGACTGTCTTGTCTCCTATTCACCCCCCACCCCCTAACAGACCCTGGACTCCCGTGCCTCATCCACTCCTCCTGCTCCCTGACTGCCCCCTCCAGAGACCCCTGCTCCAACCACCCCCCCGGGATCCCACCTCCCCATCCAACCCACCCTGCTCCCTGTCCCTGATTGCCCCCCCGCTTACCCCAAGCCCCCCCAATCCTGGGCCCCTTACCATGAGGCTTACCGCTCATTCAGAGCCCTGCCGCCGCGCGTGCAGCCCCACCCCTCAAAGTGCTGTGCACAAGGTGGCAGGGCGCCAGATGAGCGGGGAGTGTCTTTCACTCCTTGCAGAGCCAAATGCTGCCCCACAGGAGTGCGGAGCCCCGGCCCCCAGAGCGCAGCGCATGCGGCGGCAGGGCTCTGGAGGAAGGCAGGGGAGGGGCCAGCAGGTTGCCGCACCGGCAGGATTTTTAATGACACATCGCAGTCCCGGCAGGCACCAGCGTGCCATTAAAAATTGGCTCGCGTGCCATCTTTGGCACGTGTGCCATAGGATGCTGACCCCTGCTTCAGCCCAACCTTCTGCTGATGCACCTCAACGCACGGCTATGAAGGGTTTGAAGCTTTCATTGCTTAAGTTCCAGGACACTGAGGGATTTCAGCTCCCCTTTGTCCAGAGGAAACCTTCACCCCACTAACAACTAGGTTCTTGTCCATGGGATTACTGTAGGGGGCTGGGTCCCTGTTTGCCTATTCTCGCTATCTAGGACAAGCCAGGGCGCCTCTACAGAAATCCATGGCACACCGACATCTTGAATACTGAGTGCAGATGTGGTCACCCCACCTGATAAAAGATATATTGTAACTGGAAAAGATTGAGAAAAGGGCAACAAAAATGATTGGGAGTATGAAGCAGCTTTCATATGAAGAGTGATTAATAAGACTGAGACTTTTCAGCTTGGAAAAGAGATGATAGAAGTCTATAAAACAATGATTGGGTTGGAGAGAGTAAATAAGGAAGTGTTATTTACTCCTCTAGACACAAGAACTAGGAGTCACCAAATGAAATGAAGAGGCAGCAGGTTTAAACCAAACAAAAGGAAATATTTCTTCACATAACACACAGTCAACCTGTGGAACCCCGGGGCACCTAGAATCGGCCACTGTAAGAAGACAGGATACTAGGCTATATGGACCTTTGATCTGACCCAGTGTGGCCATTCTTATGTTTGTGTACTTATGAACTGGAGTGTATGAGCACCGAGGGCCCTCTGTGGAGCTGCCCTTCTCCTTCTATGCTCTCATGTTTCATTGATTCCAGCCTTTTTTTCTATTCATCATCATTGTAAACAAGCTGCCCTCATCTACTGTCCCCTCCAAGAACCAGTGTCCCCTGTCTTGTGTAAATCACTGACCTCTTGCAGCACTGACTGCTCCTCCATGTCCTTGTCCCTCCCTCTGTGCTGATGGGACCCTTCTCTCCAGTCCTTCCTCATCAAGCAGCTCAGTGGATAGGAATCTTAGAGTCACCATGGTGCTTTAGGAGCAGAAACCCCCACAGAGCTTCCATGCAATTGGTACTTTGCCCTCACTGCTCAGGACTGAAACTTGTGCAGGGAGACTGGCTGGGCCACATGCCAGCTGGGCATGAGCAAAGCAGGAGGGGTAAAAGGCAAATGGGGGGAGTGAACCCAGGGCTTGATACATGCAAAGCAAGCACTGTACCACTGAGCCACATCCCCAAACAGACCTTCTTTGCTGACTGTTACACTCAGAGCTGCCTCTTTCCAACGCATCCAGTGGCTTATATGCTTCATGGGAAACCCTTTCCCCCCCAGTCATGCTCTCGTGCAGGTTGCTGGTTCTTAGGGGTCACTTTGCAGCAGGGCCAGATTTGATGTGTGGGGCAGAGAGTGTGTGCGCCCTGGTCTCAAGGTTATCTCAAAAAAAAAAAAAGGCAAGAGAAAAGCTGCTGGCTGGCAGCTAAATATGCTGGACAATGGGTTGGGATTCTTCTACGCTCAGATTTGTTATGGAGCTGGCGGTCTCCCAAATGATGGTCTGCTCCTTCCCTCAAAATGCTGGCTAAGCTTCTCCTTTTGAATTTAAAGCTACATGAAAGGGGAAAAAATAACGAGGAAGAAATCATAAAAGCTATGGATGTATTTGAGAAAGGACTTGGAGCAATAAGAGACCAAAGGAGAGAAAGCAGTACTGTTTCCGCCTGGTTTTGAACCAGGGACCTTTTGCGTGTAAAACAAATGTGACAACCACTACACTACAGTAACCAGCTACTGTGAAACCTGGAGCCCTTTTCTAAGGCTTTCTCAGTAGCTACTACACCAGCTGATTTCCCTTTGACGAACAGGTAAACAAAGGCCATCAAGAACGTATGTTTTTTGGATGAGCCAAAAAAAGGGAGTAGCATTGTGACCCTCAGGTAGGCCCTGTTCATTTCCAGGTCAGAAAGCAAAACTCTTCTGCAAGAATATCCAAAAAATATTGTTTCACTTCACTTCACTTCAGAAGTACAGTTGTGTGGCAATTAAATGATGACTCTAAAGTTTCATAAAAGCAAAGAACGCTAAACACAATAGTGAGGGAAATATGGATGTATCTCAGAAAATGGCTTGGAATGAAGAAAGACAAAAATTGATCGGTCGAGAGAAGAGGCACTGTTTCCCCCTGGTTTGGAGCTTCTCTCACAACTACTGGAAGAGAAAAGCTAAGCAAATAGGGTTCTATTGTTCCAATGGAGATTGAAGTGAGGTCATTTTCTCCCGATAGAATTAAATGGTAATATCAGGAGTGGGATTTGAAACCATGTCACTATGCAGAGACCAGAACACCCAAGAGATAGGAAAAAAGAGTCTTAAAACTAGCACTTTAGACCAATCCACCAGCCTAATGCTACAAAGAACATGACTTATCAACCCTAGTTTTCATTAATATTTGATGAATTCTTTAGGAAGGTCAAGATGGCACATCTCTTTCAACTCCTAGAGACCTTCCACAGCACAGCTGATTTTTAGACACACTCACCCGCACCTAAAGTTACACGTTTCCTGGAGCTCCATGAGTTCTGCGGTGTTGTAATCTCCCTGCTCACATTTTAAGTGAACAAAAGATGGGTGCTAGCATTCTGAGACAGTAATGGTGAACCTCAAAATCCTGCCTTGTGGGCCAGACAGTTAAGCAATCAGCACCCACAACCTCTACCATGATAGCATCCTATCTGGCAAGAACTCACTGCTCAATAGCTCGGGTGTGAAATCCTCATTTCTTTGTTGTTCTGTCACTGTAGTCCCCACTTTCCTATTGCTTGTCTGTATAATCTCTGTCTGGTTCTGTGATTGTTTCTATCTGCTGTATAATTAATATGTTGGGTGTAAACCAATTAAGGCGGTGGGGTATAATTGGTTAGATAATCATGTTACAGTATGTTAGGATTGGTTAGTTACATTTCAGTAAAATGATTGGCTAAGGTTTAGCTAAGCAGAACTCCAGTTATACTATATAGATTGCAGTCAATCAGAAAGTAAAGGGGGGAATGGGAATAGGGGTAGGGGAACTGGAATTATGTTTTGCTAAGAGGGGAATAGGAACAAGGACACAGACAAGCCTCTGTGGTATCAGAGCTGGGAAGGGGGATACAGAGGAAGGAAATTGGAATCATTGCTTGCTGGAAGTGTACCCCAATAGACATTGAATTATTTGCACCTTTGAACTTCGGGTATTGCTGCTCTCTGGTCATGCAAGAAGGACCAGGGAATGGGAGGGTGATGGAATAAACCCTCTAACTAGTACGTTTTTCAGGGTGTAAAAAACCCCAGAGCCAGTATAATTAAGCTGACCTAAGCCATGGTTAGATAGTGCTAAATGAAAGGAAAGATTGTTCTGTCAATGTAGCTATTACAGGGATGGAAAACCCCTCCCCTCACTGTAACAACTGTCTACTCCACAGTGCTACAGCAGAATTTTAAGTGTAGACAGCCTCAGAGTGAGACCAGATCTGGTTCCTTGGATGCTCAGGCAGCATCCATAACAACAGCAATGACAATACACTAATGCTTCCTTAGTTGGAAAGATTTGAACCTGTGGAGGGAAACCCCAATAAATTTCTAGGCTGGTGCCTTAATCACTTGGCCACAACTACTCAAAGTGTAGCTGTTTCCCTACACAATGTTTCTGTTCTCACAGACTGGTCACTTCAAATTGCTCAGACCAGCTCCCCCAGCACACTCACGGCTGTGCATTAGTGTGTGTCCATGGTGAACAGCAAGAGTTCCTGCCCATTTCCCTTCCAGCTGGAGCATGATTAGAGTGTGTTTGTGGCTAACAACATTGCAATAGATTGTTGTTCATTCCTCACACTGACAATTCTGACAGTCCCTTTCCTACTCAAATCTCTACCATATCATTCCAATAGCCGGGGGCAGGATTTCTCTGGGGCACTGAAATGTTTCAGGGGGTTGGTGTGTGAGCTCAGCCTTGCATTCCATCCCTGATGTTTCATGGACTAACAACAGCAGCAGAAAGAAAGAGCCGAGCCAATATCTCTCTGGCAGGGATGCAGGTGCTACGTCCCCTCTGTCTGCCCATCACCACTGCAGGAGAGAAGGGTCACTGGAATCGAGTGCCCTGGCTCAGACCAGAGACACAGGGAGGTTTTGCTGTTCATGGATCTGTGCAAAGGAAATTGTGTCTCTGTGAAATTGAGGCAGGAAATGAAACGCCCACATGGTAGCCCAGTGCCTTAAGGAATGTGGGCGATGGACTCTGGCTGAGAAATAATTTAACAAGAATTTGTATCAATGTATTGCCCTGATTAAAAGCTATGGCTGTAAGGCAGCCACTGTTGTTAGTACTGAACCTGTATGGAGACACCCGAGTGCAGTGGTGAGCTGGGGCCGGTTCCCACAAGTTCCCAAAAACCGGTTGCTAAAATTAGACATCCGTGGAGAACTGGTTGTTAAAGGGCCAGGAGGTGGACAAAGAACTCCAGTCCGTGGGCTGGACCATCCTGTTGCTCCCAGGATTCCCAGCTGGGGAGGCTGAGGCTTCCCGGGCCCCTCCTCTGCTTCCCCCCAGCTGCAGCGTGGCCAGCTGCCAGCACCAGCTGGGCAGTTCAGCTGAGCTCGAGAGTCATCCTGCTGCCGCTTTTTGAGAGGCCCGGAAAGGTGTGTGGGGGGGTCCTGCTGCAAGCTCCACGGCTGGGCAGAGGGGAGGGGAGGAGGCAAGTGGGGCAATTTGCCCTGGGCCTCTGGCCCCACGAGGATGTCTCCCCCCAGACCTCCCACCCTCCCGCAGAGCTGCAGCATGGCCAGCAGCTGGGCAGCTCAGCTGAGCTCCTGAGTTGTCCTGCTGCTTTGGGCTGCTGGCAAGGTAAGGTGGGAGGGGGCTGCAAGATCTAGGGTTGCCATGGGGCAAGTGGGGCAATTTGCCCCAGGCCCTGCAGGGGCTCCCAGCCCCACGGGTATGTCTCCCCTCCCCCAGCCCCTCCTCCACTCCCCCCCCTTAAATCAGAACTTTTTATAGGGAACCGGTTGTTAAGATTTTGGCAGCTAATCACTGCCCGAGTGGGTGTCAAGTCCATTGCCTTAACCAGGGGGAGTTGATTATTTTATCAAGATCCAAATTTCTTGGTCAAGGTCTAGTCAATGTCTAGATGCCAGAGAAAATAATACACTGATGATAATAAGAAGAATATAGAAAGATTTTGCAATCACTATGGACATAACTATGATGATTGTTTTGTGTTTCACTCTTTATATTTGACACCACCACCGCCTTTCCCTTTAGTCTTGTAGTTTACCAAGGGTAAAACTAAACATCTCTTCAGATACAAGGGAGTGTTTGTGTTCAGTCCTGTTAGCTACACAGGGGTTTGATGTAGCTGCTTTCAATCCTCCGGCTCTGTCAGGATAAGTAACATTTCAGGGTGTTACTGAACTGAAGGAGAGAGATCATTTTTTGGCAGATGACGCCTCCTCTTAAAGGTGTTTGTCTGGCTGGCAGCCCTGGTTCCCAGGTCTCTCCTGAGGGAAGAAAGATTCTGTGCAAAATACTGAAACTTTTAACAGAGAGGAGGGAAAGGCGATGGCCACATGATGGGGCCAGTGTGTATGACAACATGGTTCTTTTATGTGGGATGACTCTGAACATTGACTGATCTCCACTCCTTTGGATTTGAAGAGATGTTTAGTTGTGCACTTAGGAACCTATAAGGCTGAAGCAATTTTATGGATGGTGACACTACGATTGAAGGGTTTTTTAATGTTGTAGAAATTGTTAAAAACACTTAGCTTAAACTGGAACTGCCTGTTATTAAAGGCTGGTTTCCCCACGTCAGTTCCAAAAGGTCTGCCAGGAACACCCTGGGTTCTCTCCTGCCTCGGTGGGAACTAGAGGGAATCATCCCCTGCTGCCCTTGGCTCTAGGCTGATTTATCTGGGGAGGGGACGTGGAATTGATTTGTTTGCTGTTGAGAAGGGAGCCGGGCCAGTTCTCAGGGAACGAGAACTCCCAGCATCTTCCTAGACCAACCCAGGCTGCTGCCCTGTCCCAGCCTCTGTTCCCCTGGGGGCCCTGCATGTTTGACTCTAGAGCAGGCTGGGAGCAGCAGCTGAGGCAGAGGACAGCCTGGGCAGGGCAGATAAGAAGGAGTTTAGCGAGCAAAAAAGGTAAAATGGCAGTGTGGTATTACCTTGGACTTCACGGCATTTCTCCATTGGTCTGTCTGCTTTGGGGCAGGGACAATAACACGTCCTGCTGCATTCGTTATTTCAAAATGCAGTTTAGGATTTTCATTCTCACACATGGTGCACACAGCAGGACTCAACCTTTGGCATAAACTAAACAAGCTGCTCACAGATTCTGGCAGACACAATGAGCATTTGGGTGAGAGCTCAGACCTGCCCCTGTCCCAGATGGAGGGGGTCATCTATATGGGGACTGGATTACTGATCTACCCGCTCCTAACTCCCAAACTTTCAGTAACTCTATTACCAGTGCCTGTGAGTGTTATTTAAACAATAAGAAAAACCACACTGGGCTAGACCAAAGGCCCATCTAGCTCTGAATCCTGTCTTCTGACAGTAGCCAAAAACAAGTGCCCTAACAACCAGCCAACAAGGCACCACTGGGAGTTGAACCCAGGATCTCCTGTTCACAAAACAGATGCATTAGTCAGTTAAGGCGTGGTGGTGGCTAAAATACAGTGTCTGCCCACACCTGATTCCCTACCATCACCACTGGGGCCTGACAAGCTTTGCTTGTGTTTGGATTCTGCATAGCAGAGGAGCAGCTGACGTTTTCCTTACAAGTTGTGTGTGAGTGAATCTTTGGCCAGGTCTGCACCACAAAGTTATTTCAGCAGAATAATATTGCTCAGGTGTGTGAAAAACACACAACGCTACCTCAGTCGGCAGTTTGTGGCTGGTGCACACACGGCAATGCCACGTCTGGCGACAAAACTGCCCTGTTTTGCTGACAAAATAAAACAACTTCGATAAGAGATTTAGAGCTTTTTGCAGCAAACTTAAAGTGACAGAGTAGACGCTGCTGTTCATTATATCACCATAACTGGCCTCCTCTAGTATCCCACAATGCTTGCTGTGATCTCGCCTGCCCTGCATTCCTGCTACAGAGCCATGGGCCCCTCCCCTTTCATTGCTCTGGGAAGTTCTGACAGTTGAGCCTGCTGCTCTGCTCCGGCAGCCAGGAGCAAATCACTGCCGTGGATGCTGCTCTCTCCTGCACTGCGAACACAGAGCAGGGTGGCGGGAACTTCCTTACAGCGTGGGGGGGCCACTGGCATCCAAACTGTGACACGCCCAGGACACCTCTTCCCTCGAGGAGGCTCTTACCTTCTAAACCAGGACGGCTGTTTTCTATTAAAATCAGGAAAAGGGAGGGAGAAAACTCGAAAGAGGTTCCTCCTGGCGCTCACTTACGTGAACCCAAATACTCTCTCAGTCCTCAAAGAGAGACCTTGAGAAAGAGACTTGCTGAAGCAAAGCCACAGGGGTCTCTGAGATGTCCCTGGCCCCTTGCCCCTGTCCTGCCTGGCTGATATCAGCATCTTTCTGTGAGGTCACCACCTCCCCACCACCTTTGACCAATAGTCTGAGGTCCTGCAAAAGACCTTTGTGATGTCACTGCCACATCCCTCCCTTGCTGTGCTAATGTCCTGCCCCTGGCCAGGCACTTTGAAGGTTTGAGCTACTCCCTGTGGTCACTCCACTCAAGGAGTATTCATTCTAGACAGCAAGCCGGCTAGACAGGAAAACATCAGACGCTGCTCCCAATGCTACACTCAGTTTTTCAGAAATTAGTTGACTTTATGTCCAGAAGAGACCATTAGAGCATCTAATCTGACCCCCTGCATATCACAGGCCTCCTGTATGACACAATAGCTACATTTGGGGCAAACATATTCCAGAAAGGCATCTAGTCTTCATTAAATGATGTCAGGAGATGATGAATCCCCCACTTTCCTTGGTAGCTTGTTCCGGTGGTGAAACATCCTCGCTGTTGAAAATTTGTGTTTTAGTTGTAATATGAATTTGTCTCTTTTCACCTTCCAGCGATTGGGGCTTGTTATGCCTTTCTCTGCTAGATTAAAGAGCTCTTTAATACCCAACATTTTCTCTCCATTAAGACTCTTCAACACTTCAATGAAGTCAGCTTTCAATCTTCTTTTGATAAGCTAAACAGGTTGAGCTCTTTCAGTAACTCACTAGAAGGCATTTTTCTCCAGCCCTCAGAATATTTGGTGGCTCTTTGCTGCCCCAGCTCCAATTTCACAACATCTTTTTCAAATGAGGACACCAAA
>NW_022060009.1:0-24741 GCF_007399415.2 Gopherus evgoodei | reverse complement strand
ACTGAGGGGAAGGGGAGTGAGTGGTAGAGAGCTGGGCACGGGCCCGGGGTGGCAGGGGCTGCGGGTCAGGAGTGACGGGCACCAGCAGACCTGATGGGGGCCTGGGCTGGCAGGGGCTGCGGGTCGGGAGTGAGGGGCACCGGCAGGGCTGGTCTGGCAGGGGCTGCGGGTCGGGAGTGAGGGGCACCGGCAGGGCTGGGCTGACGGGCTGCGGGTCAGGAGTGACGGGCACCAGCAGACCTGATGGGGGCCTGGGCTGGCAGGGGCTGCGGGTCGGGAGTGAGGGGCACCGGCAGGGCTGGGCTGGCAGGGGCTGCAGGTCAGGAGTGACGGGCACCAGCAGACCTGATGGGGGCCTGGGCTGGCAGGGGCTGCGGGTTGGGAGTGAGGGGCACCGGCAGAGCTGGGGGGGCAGGTGGCTGCAGGTATGTCCATCTCCCTGCAGTGCCACAGACATACGGGCCCCCCACGTCCCCGATCTCAGCCTTCCAGCCCTCAGCCCCAGGACACCCAGGTGCTGGAGCAATCCCAGGGCGCCGGGGGGATTATCTGGCTCGGCTGCTCGTTTCATTTAAAGATATTTCCAGATTAAAAACTCTCAGGATTGGAGCTGAAGCCGCAATTTAATCTCAGCCCCTAATGACAGACAGCTGTGCCTGGGGAGGATTTGAGGACGGGCTGCCAGGACCCCCATGCTGGTGCCCCTCACTCCCGACCCACAGACCCTGCTAGCCCAGCCCTGCCCCCCACAGCTCTGCTGGTGCCCCTCAGTCCCGACCCACAGACCCTGCTAACCCAGCCCTGCCCCCCCCAACTCTGCCCATGCCCCTCACTCCCAACCTGCAGCCCCCTGCTAGCCCAGCCCTGCCCCCACCAGCTCTGCCGGTGCCCCTTACTCTGGACCTGCAGCCCCTGCCAGCCCAGCCCTGCCCCCCCCCGCTCTGCCAGTGCCCCTCACTCCTGACCCGCAGCCCCTGCCAGCCCAGCCCTGCCCCACCCAGCTCTGCCGGTGCCCCTCACTCCCGCCCCGCAGCCCCTGCCAGCCCAGCCCTGCCCCACCCAGCTCTGCCGGTGCCCCTCACTCCCGACCCGCAGCCCCTGCCAGCCCAGCCCTGCCCCCCTTAGCTCTGCCGGTGCCCCTCACTCCGGACCCGCAGCCCCTGCCAGCCCAGCCCCCCCAACTCTGCCCATGCCCCTCACTCCCAGCCCACAGCCCCCTGCTAGCCCAGCCCTGCCCCCCCCCCCCACAGCCCTGCCGGTGCCCCTCCTGACCCACAGCCCCTGCTAGCCCAGCCCTGCCCCCCCAGCTCTGCCAGTGCCCCTCACTCCCGACCCACAGCCCCCGACCCACAGCCTGGAGGAGTGGGGGCAGGGCCTGAAGTGCTTACGCACTCAGGTCCATGTCTTCCGCGTCCAGGCCCTGCAGAGGCTCCTGTTTGGTGCGGGTAGTCCGGCGTGGAGCGTATTGGCGCAGACCTTCCTCCGCCGCTTCCGAGGGCTCCGATACGACCGGCAGCTCTTTTACCTCCATCCGAGAGGTCTTCCGCGAGACCTCTCTGGGCTGCCGGTCTTCTACCAGGACCTCCTCCGGACCTGGACCAGGACCTCCTCCGGACCTGGAAGCTCTTTTCAAGGACCAGGTCCGTGGCGGCCACCGTGGGGGTTGACCTCCTCGCGGAGCCCCTGCTACACAATCCCCAGCTTCGTGTGCAGGTGGCGGAGTCCCCCGCGGTGCGCCAGAGGCTGGTCTCGGCGGGAGTCACCAGGGTCGGAGACCTCCTGGACTACGACCAGGGCGACTGGCTGGATCCCCTGACGCTCGCTCAGCGCATGGGGCTCTCCAGACCTCGTACTCCCCAGCGCGTACTTCAGGAGGTGAAGGCTGCTTTACTGCCCGCTGCTAGGGCTTACCTCGACCGGGTCCTGCGAGAGGGCACTCCCCGCCCACCCTCCACCCCAGGCCCCGTGGACATTTTTATCGGGCCCCTGCCCCTTGGACCCAATCGGCCCCCTCAGCCTTTGACTGCCGGCCGGCTGCATGATCTGCAGCTGGTTCTGTTCCAGACCGCGCCACGGAAACATCTGTACACGCTCGTGCTCCACACCCTTCACTACCTCACCCTCGCATCCCGCCCCGATACCAAATGGCGGGACCTCCTGCCGCCTCTCGAGGGTGAGGAGCCCCGGTGGGCCAGCTTGTACTCTGCCCTGGTCCCGAGGCCTGCCGGGGATATCAGTTGGCGGCTCCTTCACGGAGCCGTGAGCACGGGCGTGTACTTGGCGCGGTTCACGTCTGTCCCTAGCACCTGCCCTTTCTGTGGGGAGAAGGAGACCTTGGCGCACGTTTATTTGGAGTGCGCCAGGTTGCAGCCCCTGTTCCGGCTCCTCATGAATATTTTCTTGCGTTTTTGGTTGCACTTTTCCCCTCACCTTTTTATCTACACGCTCCCCATCCGTGGCCCCACAAAGTCGCGGGATCTCCTTCTCAACCTCCTTTTGGCCCTGGCCAAACTGGCCATCTACAACACCAGGGAGAGGAGGTTGGCCGACGGGATTTCCTGCGACTGTAGGGCCTATTTCCGTTCCTCCGTCTGCTCACGCATCTGGGCAGAGTTCCTATGGGCGGCGTCCACTGGCTCCCTTGACGTCTTCGAGGAGCAGTGGGCGTTGTCCGGGGTTCTCTGCTCGGTGTCCCCATCGGGTTCCCTTCGTTTAGCCCTATGACCTCACTCCCAATCCTGTTTTTTCATTAGTTGTCCCCCGTAATTACTTGGTGTTCCAGACCTGTGGGTCCTCCCCTTAGGCTTGGGGGAAGCCCTTTAGAAGTGGGCGGGCTTTGCCCGCTGTGACGAACTGGGAAAGTTCCTAACGTTTTCTCTGAATACTGTGTTGGTGCCTCAGTGTCCCCATGGCAGTTCTTAAGTATCTGGCAGAGCAAAGGGCCAGTGCACCTAAATGCCTGACCCTCTGTCTCCTAGCAACTGATGGCCTGGGCCTTTCCCCTGCAAAGGTGCCAGCTGAAGGTGTTGGAGACAAAGGGATCAGGTGACCTCCTGGCCCGGGAAAGGGGCTGAGCAGAGAGGAGGGGCTGGGAGGGATTGTTAGTCTGGAGCTGGCTGGGGTCAAGGGTGGAGGGCAGACCTGGGGGTCTGGCTCACTGACCCCCAGAATGGACCCGGCCGAGGGGTCCGGTTCGCTGTACCTACAAGCTCTGTTTTAGACCCTGTTCCTGTCATCGAATAAACCTCTGTTTTACTGGCTGGCTGAGAGTCACGTCTGACTGCAAAGTGGGGGTGCAGGACCCGGTGGCTTCCCCAGGACCCCGCTGGGGCGGGCTCGCTGTGGGAAGCTCATGGAGGGGCAGAGGATGCTGAATGCTCCAAAGAGAGACCCAGGAGGTGAAGCCGTGTGAGCTTCTTGCCCTGAACAAGTCTGCTCCAAGGGAGAGGAGGCTCCCCAAAGTCCTGACTGGCTTGGTGGGGAGCAGTTCCAGAGCATCGCCCGGGGACTCCGTGACAACTGGTGGCAGCAGTGGGATGTACTGCACCCCGTGAATGGTGCTGCTTGCAGTAAGTGACTGGGGAGCAGTAAAACAAAGGGGGGATAATGAGGACCAGGCATGCTGAAGGCTCAGAGTGGGACAGTTTCAGGGGGCAGTTAACCTCTGGGAGTGTGTGACCAGCGAGAAGGACTGTTGGAGTAACGGGGTCCCCCTGAGGACTGCAGGGAGCAGTCTCAGGGGCGGAGGAGCTTGCCGCTCGACCCTGGGAGAGAGAAGGATTTTGCAGTAGCAGGGTTCCCCTGGGGATTGCAGGAGCAGTCCCAGGGGCGGAGGAGTCTGCAGCTCGACCCTGGCAAAGAGGTGGTGATCACGAGGAGGGCTGGCACACCAGGGGTTCTTCCTGGAAACCATGGGGGAGCCAAGAGCACACAGGCCTGTGAGTCCAGAGCCACTTGGGAACGGTGAAGTGAAGGCCTATCACCATCTCCTTGAGAAGGACATTGTGATCCTGTGCACACAGAGAGGGTTACGCATGGGGAAATTCACCAAGGCACAGTTAATCGTGCAGTTGAAGGAGAAGCACCGCTCTGAGGAGCAGATTCCTGGCCCAGATGGGGCTACAAGAGGATCTGAGAGCAGCTGGAGCATGAGCCAGGCATCCCCGGAAGTCTGGTCCCCAATCAGACGAGGGTCTTCACGATTGGGTTCCCCATCAGGAGATTGGAGACGGATGGGATGGGAGCAGAGCCCGAGAGAGCGAGAGGACCGTGAGAGAGAGCAAGAGCCCGAGGAAAAGCTGCAGGAGAAGCAGCAGCAGCGTGGACTGGTGATGGTGGAGCAGAGAGACATAGGGGGCTGCCCAGGGGTCAGTGGGGAAACACGCCTGCAGGGGCAAGACCCTGGGACAGAGAGAACTGTGGTGGTGCAGCCCCAGATGCTGAGGGACTGTGGGACCTGGGTGAAGTTCCCTGGGGTGAAGCCCCTCGCCCTGCCTATGGCCCAGATCCCTGTGCAGACCCAGGAGGGGTCGGGCTGGCTGGTGGTTGGGGTTCTCCAGGATATCGGCTGGGAGGCCCTGTTGGGGGGTGACTGTCTCCCCATGGGACAGGATCCAGGCCCCGCTCCTGCAACGGCCGAGGGTTTGAATTCAAATCCAGGGAACCAATTGGCTAGGATGGAAATGGTCAGTGAAAATGCAAATAACCTGGCTGGCAGTGGGGAGGGGCTGCTGGGCTCAGGATACCTGCCTACCTGTAACCAGCCCCCTGGGGCTGAGTGGGAGGGAGAGATGCTCCCTGCCCCCCTGCACACCGGAGAGGGGGCTCACACTGGCTCTGATGCTGTGACCAGAGCAGAGAGCTCGCTGCCTGGCCCCACTGGGACAGCAAGGACAGTGCTGAGCACGGGGGGAGCTGAGACCCCAGCTGAGTGGGGGGACACCCAGGCAGGGCAGGTCAGCTGCCAAACAGGTTTGCCTGGTCCAGACGTGCTGCTGGGAAGTGATTGCACAGCAGGGAGGGAGCTACCAGGGACAGGGCTCAGGGGGGCTGTGACCCCAGGCCCAGCCAGCGAGAGGGAGCAGGTCCCACTCCCTGCCCCAGCCGCTGAATCCCAGACTGAGCTGCAGAGGGATCCCTCCTTGGAGAAGCTGAGGGAACTTGCTGGCCACAGCGCTGCAAACTCCCTTGGGGAAGGCTGCAGGGACAGAGTCCTGCAGGAGGAGGGATTCCTGTACCGGGAATGGGCTCCCCAAGGGGAAATAGAACTGGGGGGAATCGGGAGGCAGCTGGTGATGCCCCAGGAATCCACAGGGTTCTTCCCATTTGAGCTGCTGGATGGGAGGAGAGTGAGGGGACCCCTGAACCTGAAGAGGGAGGATTGGATGGAGAAGGGGGAAGACCCCCTGGGGGATCTCTTCCCTGAGGTGGGAGCCAATCTCCCCATCAGGTGTTCCCCGTTCAGAGTCACTGGGAAAGCAGCCCAGAACCTGGAGAGAGAGGTCAGGGACATGCTGGCTTTAGATGGGATCCAGCCATTTTACAGCCCATGGGCCTCACCCGTGGGGCTGATCCCCAAGGGAGACAGGATGATCTGGTTTTATGGGGGCTATCAGAAGCTTAAAGCCATCACAGCGTCCGATGCCGACCCCATGCCTAGGCCTGGGGAGATTCTAGACAAGCTGAGAGGGATGGAGAACTTGGCCCTGGCAGACACTGATAACATGTGCATCCTTAGCCAGACCTGGGAGGAACAGGTGTCCCAGGTGAAGAGGGGGCTGGGCTGCCTCAAGGAGGTGGGACTGATGGTAAAAGCTGGGAAGTGCAAGGGGGGACGGCAGGGGTGTTGTGTCTGGGCCACAAAGTGGGAAGCGGCTGCCCAAGCCCAGAACTGGCCAAGGCCAAGATGGGGGCTCTTAACCAAGGGAGCCCGAATCACAGACCAGAGTGCTGGGAAAAGACCCAATCCCAGCTTGAAGCCCAGGGGTACTGGGGTGGCAAAGGGCGTGGGCTGCATAAAACTTCCCACATGCGGCCTGCAAGTGCCATCAAGCACACCCGACCTAAGGGAGGGCGTGAGACTGGACTGTCCTGGTGTAACTCACACCAAGGGATGGGAGAGATGCTGGGGCATCCATGGGAACGTTGGTGGGTTCGAACTTCCCCACGTCACTGGCTGAAGTGACCTCGCTCAGTTCGGTCTCGAAGGGGGGAGAGATGTGACGAACTGGGAATGTTCTTAATGTTTTCTCTGAATACTGTGTTGGTGCCTCAGTGTCCCCATGTCAGTTCTTAAGTTCTGGCAGAGCAAAGGGCCAGTGCACCTAAATGCCTGACACTCTGTCTCCTAGCAACTGATGGCCTGGGCCCCTCCTCTGCAAAGGTGCCAGCTGAAGGTGTTGGAGACAAAGGGATCAGGTGACCTCCTGGCCCGGGAAAGGAGCTGAGCAGAGAGGAGGGGCTGGGAGGAGTTGTTAGTCTGGAGCTGGCTGGGGTTAAGGGTGGAGGGCAGACCTGGGGGTCTGGCTCACTGCCCCCCAGAATGGACCCAGCCGAGGGGTCCGGTTCGCTGTACCTACAAGCTCTGTGTTAGACCCTGTTCCTGTCATCGAATAAACCTCTGTGTTACTGGCTGGCTGAGAGTCACGTCTGACTGCAAAGTGGGGGTGCAGGACCCGGTGGCCCCCCCAGGACCCCGCCTGGGTGGACTCGCTGTGGGAAGCGCACGGAGGGGCAGAGGATGCTGAATGCTCCAAGGAGAGACCCAGGAGGTGAAGCCGTGTGAGCTTCTTGCCCTGAACAAGTCTGCTCCAAGGGAGAGGAGGCTCCCAGAGTCCTGCCTGGCTTGGTGGGGAGCAGCTCCAGAGCATCGCCCGGGGACTCCGTGACACCCGCCCATCCCCGCTGGATGCCAATAGG
This sequence comes from Gopherus evgoodei, assembly GCF_007399415.2. Classification (NCBI taxonomy): domain Eukaryota; kingdom Metazoa; phylum Chordata; order Testudines; family Testudinidae; genus Gopherus; species Gopherus evgoodei. The sequence continues at coordinate 17,823 of NW_022060009.1, read as the reverse complement.
ACCCACAGCCCCCTGCTAGCCCAGCCCTGCTGGTGCCCCTCACTCCCAACCCACAGCCCCTGCCCCCCCAGCCCTGCCCCCCCCGAGCTCTGCCAGTGCCCCTCACTCCCAACCTGCAGCCAGCCCAGCTCCGAGCTCCCCACCAGCTCTGCCGGTGCCCCTCACTCCCGACCCATAGCCCTTGCCAGCCCAGCCCAGCCATGCTAAGCTGGTTATTCCCATCCATATGTTGTCCCCGCGGGCTGTGATTATCGTCTCTAAGCCCTTTGCTCTGCACTCGGCTTGGCCTGCCCCGGCCCCGCTGCAGGGTTGTAACTGTGATCCCCTGGCCAAGAAAGCCTCCCTCGAATGCCTGGGTTCAGCACATGGCTTTTATTGCACACAAGGGCTGTGTGTCTGCGACGGAGGGGCCTGGCGAGGAGAGCTGGGGGGACGGCAGGATCCAGAGAAACATGGGGTGGGGGACAGGAAGGGAAGGGCTGTGGGGAGTGGAGGGGGAGGTGTGTGAGCGCTGGGGGGGGGGCTGGAGGTCTGGGGGACAGGGAGTGGGGGAGGCTGTGGGAGGGGTCTGGGGGCGAGGAGGCCGGGGAAGGCATGGGGGGCTCTGGGGGTAGCTGGCAGGGAGGTGAGGGGAGCTGGAGGCTGCAATTTGGGGGTCAGTCGTGGTGTCTTGACAGTGTTGGGCTCAACCCCCTGTCCAAGGTCAGTCTTTGATCTCGGGGGGGGGGGCGGGGCTCAGCCCCTCTCAGCGTGACATCATCTTCACAAACTCTGCAGGGGAAAGGCCCCCATTAGTACTGATGCCTGGTGGAGAGGGGAATCCCAACCCCACAGAGCCACCCCACCAGGAAGCCCTGTGCCACTCATGCCAAGCGTCCCTTACCCACAATCCCCTCTGAGAGCTGACAGGCCACGGCCCTCCAACACCAGCCTACAATGCCTTGCCAGGGCCATGGGGCCTGACCCGTATGGGCGCCGGCCGAGCGGGGCGTTACGCACAATCCGCCAGGGCCATGGGGCCTGACCCATGTGGGCGCTGGCCGAGCGGTGAATTACCCACAATCCCTTATCGGGGTCATGGGGCCTGACCCGTGTGGGCTCTGGCCGAGCGGGGCGTTACCAACAATCCCCCAGGACCATGGGGCCTGACCCATGTGGGTGCTGGCTGAGCGGGACATTACCCACAGTCCCCTGCCAGGGCCATGGGGCCTGACCCGTGTGGGCTCTGGCTGAGCAGGGCGTTACCCACAGTCCCCCAGGGCCACGGGGCCTGACCCGTGTGGGCTCTGGACAAATGGGGCGTTACCCACAATCCCTTGCCAGGGCCACGGGTCCTGACCCGTGTGGGCTCTGGCTGAGCGGGGCGTTACCCACAATCCCTTGCCAGGGCCATGGGGCCTGACCCGTGTGGTCTCTGGCTGAGCGGGGTGTTACTCACAATCCCCCAGGGCCACGGGGCCTGACCCGTGTGGGCTCTGGCTGAGCGGGGCGTTACCCACAATCCCCCAGGGCCACGGGGCCTGACCCGTGTGGGCTCTGGCTGAGTGGGGCGTTACCCACAATCCCTTGCCAGGGCCACGGGGCCTGACCCGTGTGGGCTCTGGCTGAGCGGGGCGTTACCCACAATCCCTTGCCAGGGCCATGGGGCCTGACCCGTGTGGGCTCTGGCTGAGCGGGGCGTTACCCACAATCCCTTGCCAGGGCCACGGGGCCTGACCCGTGTGGGCTCTGGCTGAGCGGGGCGTTACCCACAATCCCCCAGGGCCACGGGGCCTGACCCGTGTGGGCTCTGGCTGAGCGGGGCGTTACCCACAATCCCCCAGGGCCACGGGGCCTGACCCGTGTGGGCTCTGGCTGAGCGGGGCGTTACCCACAATCCCTCAGGACCACGGGGCCTGACCCGTGTGGGCTCTGGCTGAGCGGGGTGTTACCCACAATCCCCCAGGACCACGGGGCCTGACCCGTGTGGGCTCTGGCTGAGTGGGGTGTTACCCACAATCCCTTGCCAGGGCCACGGGGCCTGACCCGTGTGAGCTCTGGCTGAGCGGGGCGTTACCCACAATCCCTTGCCAGGGCCATGGGGCCTGACCCGTGTGGGCTCTGGACAAATGGGGGGTTACCCACAATCCCCCAGGGCCACGGGGCCTGACCCGTGTGAGCTCTGGCTGAGCGGGGTGTTACTCACAATCCCTTGCCAGGGCCACGGGGCCTGACCCGTGTGGGCTCTGGCCGAGCGGGGCGTTACCCACAATCCCCCAGGGCCACGGGGCCTGACCCGTGTGGGCTCTGGCTGAGCGGGGCGTTACCCACAATCCCCCAGGGCCACGGGGCCTGACCCGTGTGGGCTCTGGCTGAGCGGGGTGTTACCCACAATCCCCCAGGGCCACGGGGCCTGACCTGTGTGAGCTCTGGCTGAGCGGGGCGTTACCCACAATCCCCCAGGGCCATGGGGCCTGACCCGTGTGGGCTCTGGACAAATGGGGCGTTACCCACAATCCCCCAGGGCCATGGGGCCTGACCCGTGTGGGCTCTGGACAAATGGGGCGTTACCCACAATCCCTTGCCAGGGCCACGGGTCCTGACCCGTGTGGGCTCTGGCCGAGCGGGGCGTTACCCACAATCCCTTGCCAGGGCCATGGGGCCTGACCCGTGTGGGTGCTGGACAAATGGGGGGTTTACCCACAATCCCCCAGGGCCACTGGGGGCCTGACCGGTGTGGGCGCTGGCTGAGCGGGCGTTACCCACAATCCCTTGCCAGGGCCACGGGGCCTGACCCGTGTGGGCTCTGGCCGAGCGGGGCGTTACCCACAATCCCTTGCCAGGGCCATGGGGCCTGACCCGTGTGGGCGCTGGACAAATGCTGGTTTACCCACAATCCCCCAGGGCCACGGGTCCTGACCCGTGTGGGCTCTGGCTGAGCGGGGCGTTACCCACAATCCCTTGCCAGGGCCACGGGGCCTGACCCGTGTGGGCTCTGGCTGAGCGGGGCGTTACCCACAATCCCTTGCCAGGACCATGGGGCCTGACCCGTGTGGGCTCTGGCTGAGCGGGGCGTTACCCACAATCCCCCAGGGCCATGGGGCCTGACCCGTGTGGGTGCTGGACAAATGGGGGGTTACCCACAATCCCCCAGGGCCATGGGGCCTGACCGGTGTGGGCGCTGGCTGAGCGGGGCGTTACCCACAATCCCTTGCCAGGGCCACGGGTCCTGACCCGTGTGGGCTCTGGCCGAGCGGGGCGTTACCCACAATCCCTTGCCAGGGCCATGGGGCCTGACCCGTGTGGGCGCTGGACAAATGCTGGTTTACCCACAATCCCCCAGGGCCACGGGGCCTGACCCGTGTGGGCTCTGGCTGAGCGGGGCGTTACCCACAATCCCTTGCCAGGGCCACGGGGCCTGACCCGTGTGGGCTCTGGCTGAGCGGGGCGTTACCCACAATCCCTTGCCAGGGCCACGGGGCCTGACCCGTGTGGGCTCCGGCCGAGCGGGGCATTACCCACTATCCCCCAGGGCCACGGGGCCTGACCCGTTGGGCGCTGGCTGAGCAGGGCGTTACCCACAATCCCCCAGGGCCACGGGGCCTGACCCGTGTGGGCTCTGGCCGAGCGGGGCGTTACCCACAATCCCTTGCCAGGGCCATGGGGCCTGACCCGTGTGGGCTCTGGCCGAGCGGGGCGTTACCCACAATCCCTTGCCAGGGCCATGGGGCCTGACCCGTGTGGGTGCTGGACAAATGGGGGGTTACCCACAATCCCCCAGGGCCATGGGGCCTGACCCGTGTGGGCGCTGGCTGAGCGGGGCGTTACCCACAATCCCCCAGGGCGCCCCACGCACCCTCGAAGTCGACGGTCCCATCCCCGTTGATGTCGGCCTCCTTGACCACGTCGCTGATCTCGCGGGGGGTGAGTCGCTCACCCATGAGGCGCTGCATGGCCAGCTGCAGCTCGTCCAGTGTGATCTCCCCGTCCCCGTTGGCGTCAAACTGCGAGGGGGCGGGCGTCAGGACTCCTGGGTTCGCTCCCAGCCCTGGGAGGGGGGTCAGAGCCAGGGGCTGGGAGCCTGGACGCCTGGGTTCTCTCCCGGCTCTGGGAGGGGAGTGGGGGCTGGTGGTTAGAGCGGGGGGGCTGGGAGCCAGGACTCCTGGGTTCTCTCCTGGTTCTGGGAGGGAGGTTAGAGCAGGGGTGGGTGCTGGGAGCCAGGACTCCTGGGTTCTCTCCAGGCCCTGTGAGGGGAGTGAGAGCTGGAGGGTTAGAGCAGGGGGGCTGGGAGCCAGGACTCCTGGGTTCTCTCCCGGCTCTGGGAGGGGAGTGAGGGCTGGTGGTTAGAGCAGGGGGGGCTGGGAGCCAGGACTCCTGGGTTCTCTCCTGGTTCTGGGAGGGGAGTGGGGGCTGGTGGGTTAGAGCAGGGGGGCCTGAGAGCCAGGACTCCTGGGTTCTCTCCCTGGTTCTGCCAGGGGAGCGGGAGCTGGGCACCAGGACGCCTGGATTCTCTCCCCAGCTCTGGGACGGGAGTCGGGGCTGGTGGTTAGAGCGGGTGGGCTGGGAGCCAGGACTCCTGGGTTCTCTGCCCGGCTCTGGGAGGGGAGTGGGGCCTGGTGGGTTAGAGCAGGGTGGGGGCTAGGAGCCAGGACTCCTGGGTTCTCTCCCAGCTCTGGGAGGGGAGTCAGGGCTGGTGGTTAGAGCGAGGGGGCTGGGAGCCAGGACTCCTGGGTTCTCTTCCTGGGGCTGGGAGGGGAGTGGGGCCTGGTGGGTCAGAGCAGGGTGAGGGCTGGGAGCCAGGACTCCTGGGTTCTCTTCCTGGGGCTGGGAGGGGAGTGGGGGCTGGTGGGTTAGAGCAGGGGCGCTGGGAGCCCGGACGCCTGGGTTCTCTCCCCTGCAGGACGGCACTGGGTCCCTGAGTGTGTCTCTTTATTCCAGCACCGGGAGCTGGGAGCAGATGAAATCGAAGGTGAGAAGCCCGTGGGAGAGGAGTGGGATCTAATGATTAAAGCAGGGAAGGAGGGGTGGGGCTGGGAGCCCGGACACCTGGGTTCTCACGGCAGCCCAAAGGGGAAAGGGGCCTCGCAGGTTGGTGCAGGAGCCCCCAGTGCCAGCCCCACCCCCAGGAGGGCTGTGGGGGAACACGGGTGTTGCAGGCATCCCAGGACTCCTGGGTTCTGCCCCCGGCTCAGGGAGGGGTCCCAGCACTCCTGGGTCCTGGGTTGCGGCAGGGAGGGGGCCCAGCAGTCCTGGGTTCCCCCCAGAGGGTGCTCAGCCCGGGGAGGGTGCTCAGCCCGGCTGGTTCCCCTGGCAGAGCTACGCGAGGCCTTCTTGGAGTTCGACAGGGACAAGGACGGGCTGATCGGCTGCAAGGACCTGGCTCCCAGCCTCTCTGCTCTAACCACCAGCCCCCACTCCCCTCCCAGAGCCTGGAGAGAACCCAGGAGTCCTGGCTTCCGGCCCCCCTGCTCTAACCCACCAGCCCCCACTCCCCTCCCAGAGCCGGGAGAGAACCCAGAAGTCCTGGCTTCCAGACCCCCTGCTCTGACCCACCAGCCCCCACTCCCCTCCCAGAGCTGGGGAGAGAATCCAGGCGTCCTGGTGCCCAGCTCCCGCTCCCCTGGCAGAACCAGGCATCTCACCCCATGCTTCTCGGCGATGCCCTTGCGCAGGAAGATGCAGGCGGGCCCCAGGGCGTTCTGCATGGTGCCAGCTGCTTCCCGGGAACCGGAGCTGTGGCTGGAGGAGGAGGCAGCTGTGCCAGGCTGGGTGGGGGGGTTTATAGTCACTACCACGCCAGGGGATTATCCTCACCCCCGCAACCTATCGCCATCCCGAACAGGGCAGCTGCTGGATAAATCCACCCGGCCAACATCTGCTGGCTGGTACAGGGGCTGGGAGCCCAGATGCCTGGGTTCACTCCTGGCTCTGGGAGGGGACTGGGGCCTAGTGGGTTAGAGCAGGGGGGCTAGGAGCCAGGACTCCTGGGTTCTCTCCAGGCTCTGGGAGGGGAGTGGAGGCTGGTGATTAGAGCAGGGGGCACTGGGAGCCAGGACTCCTGGGTTCTCTCCAGGCTCTGGGAGGGGAGTGGGGGCTGGTGGTTAGAGCAGAGAGGCTGGGAGCCAGGACTCCTGGGTTCTCTCCTGGCTCTGGGAGGGGGGTGGGGCTGGTGGGTGAGAGCAGGGGGGCTGGGAGCCCGGACTCCTGGGTTCTCTCCCCAGCTCTGGGAGGGGAGTGGGGGCTGGTGGGTTAGAGCAGAGAGCCTGGGAGCCAGGACTCCTGGGTTCTCTCCCAGCTCTGGGAGGGGAGTGGAGGCTGGTGGTTAGAGCAGAGAGGCTGGGAGCCAGGATGCCGGTTCAGATGCAGAGGGCTCAGTGCCATGTTGCTGATTAGGGTCCTGGGTTCACATCCTGCTGGTGACCCCCAGGGGGTGCTCCCTGCAACTCAGCCCCTCTGCAGAGGCAGGGCAGGGGGTTTCATGGGGTGTCCCCTCTAAAGCTTTTAAGGTGGAAATTAGGGGTGCAGGAACCTTGGTTCCCAGAACCCCGTTGTGAGGGGAGGGCTATTCCCCCCCTCTCTGGGGCACCGAGCATATGGGCCTGGGGGTATTATGGGATGGCAAACTTCGCAGGGGGGACCATTCTGGGGTTCAATCCCAGTATGGGGGTGGGGCTGGGGTCTCTTATGGGATATCACTGGTGTCCGTTGCAGGAGATTCCCCCCATGGGGGAGATTAGCCCTTTCTGTAGGGCAAGGGCCCCTCTCTGCTGGGTGATATGGGATGGCCCCCCTGTGTTACAGTGGGAGTTGCGAGAGACCCCCGAGACCCCAGAAAACCCAGCTCAGCTCCTCCTCCATTGGGGGCTTCAGTCAGGGTTGGGGGCAGAATCCCTCTCTGCTTGCCCAGAGCTCCCTGAGATATAGGGACCTCCCTTATCCCGCCCCCCACTATTCTACCCTGTGGGACCCTGCTTTGGCAATTCCACCTTAAGAAAACTGCCCCCCCACCAGGCTCCCACTGCCTGATCCCGTCCCCCGAGTACAGCAAAGTGCTGCTAATGTGAATGCAGCTCACCCAGCGCAGCTTTTAATGCTGTAAGTTAGTGCAGCTTCCACCCCCGAACTCACACAGAGCTGAGCTGGCTGCAGGGTGCAGTGGAGACGGCGCCTTTTGGGGGCAGCTTGTCAGCGTGGAGAGTCAGTGGGGTAGCCAGCCTAGAGCAAGGGGGTGAGTGAAGCCCTTTGCTGCACGGAGCAGCCTGTTTTGTCTCTCCCTGCCACAGGGAGCTGCCTGCTTCTTCTCTCCTTGATTTGGGTTCTTGTGTGGTATCCCTGAGCCTCTCAGCAGGAGTCTTGCTCTGGTTATCACACAGGGTGGGTGGGGCAAACGGGACAGGCTCAGCCCCGTGGCCCCAATTTGTCCTTTGGGGCGGTGCTCAGGCTGTCTCTTCACATCAGCCTGGTGGGAGGGCCCCGGTGCTGAGGTGGCTAGTCCCGAGGGAGAGCCCACTCCTCGGCTCCTAGGCTAATGGGTTTTCTGCCTGTCTCCATGGCAGGTGGCTTCTCCCAGGTTGCATGTGGACAATGGGGCAGAAGGACAAGGCGAGGAACCCAGGTGTCTGGTCCAGCTGACTGCCCAGCTGGGGGGCTCAGAGCGGGGGAGCAACTGAGGTTGGAGGGGCACGCTGGGGATTTTGGGGTGTGTGTGATGTAATGAGTGTAGTATATCTCACTGGAAGGTGGCAGGGCCAGGAAGAGTTAATTACCCCCCAGCCTGACCTGCCCCAGGGGTGAACCATAAGGCTGCTCAGGAAGGTCTGTCAATGAACCCAGCTGGGAAATGCAGCCGCACTGGCAGCGGCAGAAGGGGAGAGGGTTGCTCAGGGCCTGGGATGGCAGCAAACAAGGCCTGTCTATCGCTAGAGCGTTGAGTCAAAGAGCAAAACAGGAACAGGACCATTTAAAAAGACACTGGAGTGAAATAGTGTTATTGTCTGCGTGGCCCTTTGCAGCTGAACTGTTCAGTGGATAAATGCCCCTGGGCTAATTGCCAGGCTGGTTGGGAGAAGGAGAGTTCAGCCGATTATTTTCTCAGGCCCAAAGGCTGCTGGAAATGTCTAAAACCCTGGACACGATCCTGCTTCATCTCCGATCTGCTCTGGGTTTCAAGAGGGGGAAACCTTAAGCCACAAGGACTGAGATCCCCAGTCACTGACTGGAGCCCCCCGAATACGGACATTGGACTGGAACCTCTGGGCTGTTTCTGAACGGACTTTAGGCAACTACAAGCTCCTCTCTGCTGTGTCCGAAGCTCAGGAATGGAATTCAGGTCTGTCTGCAGGCTGAGCTTTGAACCTACTCTCTCTCTTTTCTTTTCTAATACATTTTAGCTTAGTTACTAAGCACTGGCTGTAGCGGGCACTTTGGGTCAGATGGAAGTTATCATTGGGCCTGGGTGTGTGGCTGACCCTTTGGGGCTGGAAGAACCTTTTCTTTAGATGGTGAGAGAAGATTTTCAGGAATCCTCAGCTGATCTGCCGGAGGCCTGAGGCTGGGCACTGGAAGGGAGCTGCAGGGTTTGGATTCGGAGGAACCAGGGAGGTAACACAGGGGCTGGTTGGGGCTGGCTGGTATTGGAAGATCCACCAGCGTTTGGGGTTTGGCTGCCCCGGTCTGTTTGCAGTTCACCCTGACTGAGTGACCTCAGCTGCCTTGCAGAGGCCAGTGACCAGGGCTGGGAGCAGCTGGGGGCAGAGCGAGCGGCTGCTGACAGGAACCGGTTTAATGGCTGATGGGGGCCAGTTGGGTGGGGCTGAGCAGAAAGCTGGGGGCTGCAGGCCTCTCTGGGGAGCCAGTAACAGGTTTGGGGGCACAGCCCTTGGAGCAGGGGGGCCTGGGTTTCCGTGGCTGATCCCCCACCAAGGGATTGTGGGGCAGGGCCAGGGGGGCCAGCGCAGCAGGCAGCTGGCGTGGGGGGTCATGGGGGGCCCTTCCCTGGCAGTCAGTGCTGGGATCAGTGGGGTGCTGGGGGTGCTGCACTGCAGGCAGCAGGATACCTGGGTTCTGGCCTCACCTATACCCCGGGGGATGCATGGGCCCTGGGCCCCCCGGAAATGACCGCCGCTGGCACGGGAAGGCAGGAGACAGGGGTTTATTGAGCAGGGTGGTGCCAGAAGCAGCCCGACGCTGACCTGGGAGACCCCTGGAGACAGGAGCCTGGTGACCTGGGTGCAGCAGTAGGAGGTGCTAGTGGGTGGGGGCCCATGAGGGGGCTGGGAATTTGCTGCCCTCCCCCATGTGTCTGGGGAATGGGGGACCCCCCAAATCCAGCCCTGGCCTGTGGTGGGGTGTCCGGGCAGTGCCGGGGGAGTGGCATGCTTGGGAGGGGGGTCCCCCTGCTCATAGGGCGCTCTCCCCCCAGGCCAGGGCGTGGATCCGGTCGGCGGCTGCCTCCATGCGGTGCCTGTACTCCAGGTGTCGGTGATTCCCCTCGGGAACCCCGGCCAGCCCGTGCGCCAGCCCCCAGCAGCACCCCGCAATGACACCCGTCGAGTCGCTGTCTCCTGCGGGGAGATTGGCACAGGTGAGACGAGGCCCCTCTGGGGCGGGGCACCCAGGGACCCCTCTGAAGTGGGGGCTGGGCACCCGGGGATCCTGCAATGGGGTGTTTGCCCCACACGAGCCCTGAGTGGGTCATTGTGGGTCACACGGGGCCAATTAACCTGCCCCACTGCAGCTGTGGAGGTTGGGGGGCTGGGCAGGGCCTGTGGCAGCTGGAGCCCAGCTGGGGGTGGGGGGCTTCTTGGGGCTGCAGTCCCTGGAGGGGACAGGGAGGTTGGCCAGGCAGGAGGATGAGATCGGGGGGTACCCTGGGCCCTGCCCTGGCTGGGAGAGTCTGGTCAGGTAGCCAAGGGGAGTGGAGGAGATTCTGGGGCCACGAGCTGTATGTACTGACATTGGGATGCGGCTGGCTCTGGGGCAGGCGTCCAGGGGCTGTGTATACCGGGCCAGGGATGTGCCTGGCTGTGGGGCAGGGTGCCAGGGGCTGTGTATACTGTGGCTGAGATGCAGCTGGCTCTGGGGTGAGACGCCAGGGGCTGTGTATACTGCGGCCGGGATGCGGTTGGCTCTCTGGCAGGATGCCTGGGGCCGTGTATACTGGCATTGGGGCCAAGATGCAGCTGGCACTGGGGTGGGGCACCAGGGGCTGTGTATCCTGGCATGAGGGCTGGGATGCGGCTGGCTCTGGGGCAGCCAGACTCACCTCCGTGGAACATGGCCCGGCTGCAGAGCTCATCCCAGCGGTCGCCAGCTCCCAGCAGCGCGTCGTAGGCGATCATGGGGGCGTCGTGTCCGCTGCGCCCCGCCCAGCCCTCCAGGCTGAAGGTCTGGTAGATCCCGTCCCGCTCTGCCGGGCCATAGGGGGAGGGGAACCGTGGGGGGCCGTGTCCTTTGGCCAGGCCCCGCTCAGCCAGGTACCTGCGGGGGCAGGGATGAGACCAGGCCGCTGAGCCCCCTGGCCTCATCCCTCTTTCCCATCCCCTGCCCTGTGCCTGGCACCCCTGCTCTGCCCCCCAGGGGTTCTGCGCCCCCTTTCCCATCCCCTGCCCTTCCCCTGGCACCTCTGCTCTGCCCCCTGAGGGTTCTGTGCCCCTTTCCCATCCCCCGCCCTGCACCTCGTACCCCAGCTCTGCCCCTCAGGGGTTCTGTGCCTCCTTTCCCATCCCCCGCCCTGTGTCTGGCACCCCTGCTCTGTCCCTCTGGGGGTTCTGTGTCCCCTTTCCCATCCCCCGCCCTGTGCCTGGCACCCCTGCTCTGTCCCTCGGGGGGTCTGATCCCCCTTTCCCATCCCCCGCCCTGTGCCAGGCACCCCAGCTCTGCCCCCCGGGGGGGTCTGAGACCCCCTCCTTTCCCACATACCACCCTGTGTCTGGCACCCCCAGCCTCGCCCGGGGCTCTGTCCCCCCTTCTGCCCCTCACACTCACCAGGCCCATTTCTGGGGGAAGTACCCCCAGGCGTCCAGGTTGGGCTGGGTGTCGACACCTGCGTCTTGCACATAGGTTTGGGCCAGGGGTAGCGTCTGCAGCAGGCCGGCCCCCCACTGCACCAGGGGTAGCCCCTGCACTGCATAGGCCGTGAACAGGGCTGAAGCCAGTGCCCCCAGGTACCCTGCAGCGGGACAAGTGCCCATCAGGGGCCCCGCACAGAGACCTTCCTTCCCCCCCAGGCCTGGGGGCAGAGCCACCGCTCAGACCAGGGCCCCCAGGTACCCTGCCGCGGGACAAGCGTCCGTCAGGGGCCCCGCACAGAGACCTTCCTTCCCCCCCAGGCCTGGGGACAGAGCCACCGCTCAGACCAGTGCCCCCAGGTACCCTGCCGCGGGACAAGCGTCCGTCAGGGGCCCCGCACAGAGACCTTCCTTCCCCCCCAGGCCTGGGGACAGAGCCACCGCTCAGACCAGTGCCCCCAGGTACCCTGCAGCGGGACAAGTGCCCATCAGGGGCCCCGCACAGAGACCCTCCTTCTCCCCCAGGTCTGGGGGCAGAGCCACCGCTCAGACCAGGGCCCCCAGGTACCCTGTCGCGGGACAAGTGTCCGTTAGGGGCCCCGCACAGAGACCCTCCTTCTCCCCCAGGCCTGGGGGCAGAGCCACCGCTCAGACCAGGGCCCCCAGGTACCCTGCCGCGGGACAAGCGTCCGTCAGGGGCCCCGCACAGAGACCCTCCTTCTCCCCCAGGCCTGGGGGCAGAGCCACCGCTCAGACCAGGGCCCCAGGTACCCTGCCACGGGACAAGTGTCCATTAGGGGCCCCGCACAGAGACCCTCCTTCTCCCCCAGGCCTGGGGGCAGAGCCACCGCTCAGACCAGGGCCCCCAGGTACCCTGCCACGGGACAAGTGTCCGTTAGGGGCCCCGCACAGAGACCCTCCTTCTCCCCCAGGCCTGGGGGCAGAGCCACCGCTCAGACCAGGGCCCCAGGTACCCTGCCACGGGACAAGCGTCCGTCAGGGGCCCTGCATGCAGACCCCTGTGACGAACTGGGAATGTTTAAAATGTTTTCTCTGAATACTGTGTTGGTGCCTCAGTGTCCCCTATGCAGTTCTTAAGTATCTAGGTGGTGGGATAAGGGTGTGTGATTGCTGAAGAGCAAAGGGCCAGTGCACCTAAATGCCTGGCACTCTGTCTCCTGGCAACTGATGGCCTGGGCCCCCCCTCTGCAAAGGTGCCAACTGAAGGTGTTGGAGACAAAGGGATCAGGTGATCTCCTGGCCCGGGAAAGGGGCTGAGCAGAGAGGAGGGGCTGGGAGGGGTTGTTAGTCTGGAGCTGGTTGGGGATGAGGAGTGAAGTGCAGATGTGGGGGTCTGGCTCACTGCCCCCCAGAATGGACCCGGCCGAGGGGTCCCGTTCTCTGTATCTACAAGCTCTGTTTTAGACCCTGTTCCTGTCATCGAATAACCCTCTGTGTTACTGGCTGGCTGAGAGTCACGTCTGACTGCAAAGTGGGGGTGCAGGACCCTCTGGCTTCCCCAGGACCCCGCTGGGGTGGACTCGCTGTGGGAAGCGCACGGAGGGGCAGAGGATGCTGAATGCTCCAAGGAGAGACCCAGGAGGTGAAGCCGTGTGAGCTTCTTGCCCTGAACAAGTCTGCTCCAAGGGAGAGGAGGCTCCCCAGAGTCCTGCCTGGCTTGGTGGGGAGCAGTTCCAGAGCATCGCCCGGTGACTCTGTGACAACCCCTTTCCCCCCAGTCCTGGGGGCAGAGCCACCGCTCAGACCAGGGCCCCCAGGTACCCTCCAGCAGGGCAAGCGTCTGTCAGGGGCCCTGCATGGAGACCCTGTCATGGAGTGTTGGTGAGTCTGGCCCTGCACCCCTCTTCCTGGGACCCCCAGTGACTCTCAGCCAGCCAGTAAAACAGAAGGTTTATTGGACAACAGGACTGCAGGTTACAGCAGAGCCTGGAGGCCCAACCAGGACCCCCCAGTCGAGTCCTTCTCAGGGTTCAGGGCACTTGGATCCCAGCACAGGATCCCCTGAATTCCCATCACCCAGCCCCAAACCGAAACTGAACTGCCCCTCGTCCAGCCGGCCGATTCCATTGTCCAGCTTCCTGGGCCAGGTGCTGACCCCCTCCCTCCTACCTGGCTCAGGTTACAGGCTGAGATCCTGTCCCTCCCCAAAGACACCCCCAGCTCTCCCCTCCCCACACAGACAGACCCTACTGCATCACAGACCCCTTTCCCCACAGACCTGGGGGCAGAGCCATGGCTCAAACCAGGGCCCCCCCAGTTCCCTGCAGCGGGCACAGCGTGGGGGGCTGGGACCTCCACAGCCCTCCCATAAACCCCTGTGATGTTGAGTGTGAGATAACAACACCTTGGAAGGTGGCAGGGCCAGGAAGAGTTAATTACCCCCCAGCCTGACCTGCCCCAGGGGAGAACCATAAGGCTGCTCAGGAAGGTCTGTCAATGAACCCAGCTGGGAAACGCAGCCGCACTGGCAGCGGCAGAAGGGGAGAGGGTTGCTCAGGGCCTGGGATGGCAGCAAACAAGGCCTGTCTATCGCTAGAGCGTTGAGTCAAAGAGCAAAACAGGAACAGGACCATTTAAAAAGACACTGGAGTGAAATAGTGTTATTGTCTGCGTGGCCCTTTGCAGCTGAACTGTGCAGTGGATAAATTCCCCTGGGCTAATTGCCAGGCTGGTTGGGAGAAGGAGAGTTCAGCCGATTGTTTTCTCAGGCCCAAAGGCTGCTGGAAATGTCTAAAACCCTGGACACGATCCTGCTTCATCTCCGATCTGCTTTGGGTTTCAAGAGGGGGAAACCTTAAGCCACAAGGATTGAGATCCCCAGTCACTGACTGGAGCCCCCCGAATACGGACATTGGACTGGAACCTCTGGGCTGTTTCTGAACGGACTTTAGGCAACTAGAAGCTCCTCTCTGCTGTGTCCGAAGCTCAGGAACGGAATTCAGGTCTGTCTGCAGGCTGAGCTTTGAACCTACTCTCTCTCTGTTCTTTTCTAATACATTTTAGCTTAGTTACTAAGCACTGGCTGTAGCGGGCACTTTGGGTCAGATGGAAGTTATCATTGGGCCTGGGTGTGTGGCTGACCCTTTGGGGCTGGAAGAACCTTTTCTTTAGATGGTGAGAGAAGATTTTCAGGAATCCTCAGCTGATCTGCCGGAGGCCTGAGGCTGGGCACTGGAAGGGAGCTGCGGGGTTTGGATTCGGAGGAACCAGGGAGGTAACACAGGGGCTGGTTGGGGCTGGCTGGTATTGGAAGATCCACCAGCGTTTGGGGTTTGGCTGCCCCGGTCTGTTTGCAGTTCACCCTGACTGAGTGACCTCAGCTGGCTCCCATGGCCAGCACTGTCACACCCCCCAATGGGAAATCGGAGGGATGCCCCCCCCCCCCCAGCCCCCTAGTCCCCTGCAAGGGGGAGGGGGATGCCAGGGTGGGAGTGTGGGACCGTTTTCCCCTCCAGCCCTCTGGTGCCCCCTACCTGTGGGGTGATGGTGCGTCATGCGCCCGCTCTCCACGCTGAGCCGGATCAGGGTCAGCAGCTCCGTGGGGCGTGGGTACCTGGGGGGGCACAGGGGCAGTGCAGGGTCATGCCCCCCAGCCAGGTGCCCCCCAACATCAGAAACCCCCAGCAACCCCCTGGGATGCACCTGCCAGACCCCCATGACCCAGAGCTCCCATCGTCCTGACACCCCCCACCTCTGCTCCCCTTCCCCAGGTGCCCCATAGCCACTGGGGTCCCTGATCCCACCTCTGCCCCCCTTCCCTGAGGTGCCCCATAGCCCCTGGGGTCCTACTCCCACCTTTGCCCCCCTTCCCTGGGGTGCCCCATAGCCACTGGGGAGCCCCATAACCCTGGGGAGCCCCACTCCCCCTTCACCCTCCTTCCCCAGGGTGTCCCATAGCCCCTGGGGCCCTGCCCCCGACCTGAGCCCGATGGCCATGGAGCGCATGGCGGCCCCGCAGCCGGTGGCACTGGGGTTGAAGGGGATCCGGTACCCGGCTGGCTCGCCCGGGCGCAGCTGGGATGTCCCTGGAGGGGGACAGGGTGGGGGTCACACGGACACCCTGCAGGGTCCCCAAAATAGCACCCCCGTCCCGGCCCTAGCCCTCCCACGCCCAGCCCAGGTATGCACAGACCACAATCCCCCATGTGTTCTGGGGACCCCCCCATACTCCCCCCATGTCACAGGTGTGGGGGCTGCTGGGCTGCAGGGGGCGTGTGGGGCAGCCGGGTGAGGCAGTGGAGGGGGCCCCAGAAGGCAGCTGGGGGTTGGTGGGCATGGGGGGGACCCAGTGCCCAGGAGGTGCCGGGCATGGGGTGTGCACCCCTTCCGTACCCAGGATGCTGGTGGGGCCGGGTTTCCTCCCCTCCATGTCACCCATCGCTGCCACGTAGCCTCGTGCCAGCTCCTGCAGCAATGGCTCCCCCTCCAGTCCTGGGGGGCAGAGAGAGAGGTCAGTCTGGGGCTTCCCCAGCCATCACAGAGACCCCCAGCCAGTCTCCTTCCCCCCCCGACACCCCAACTTCCTCAGCTGGCTCCCATGGGCAGCATTGTCACAGCTCCTTTTCTCTCCCCCTGCCAGGGTCTGTGCCCCTCATTCCCACCCCCCAGATCTGTGCCCCCCATTTCCTCCTCCTAGATCTCAGCCCCCCATTTCCTCCCCCAGATCTGTGCCCCCCATTTCCTCCCCCCTAGATCTGTGCCCTCTATTTCATCCCCCAGATCTGTTCCTCCCATTCCTTCCCCCCTAGATCTCAGCCCCCCATTCCCTCCCCCCACATCTGTTCCCCCTGGATCTTTGCTCCCCATTTCTTCCCCCCTCCCGATCTGTGCCCCCCTCACCGGTGGCCAGGGCCTCAGCGGTCGCCAGGTGCAGGACAGTGTCATCGCTGACAGGCCAGTCGGGGGGCACAGCCTGGATGCCTCCCAGCCCCCCGAGCTGGGCCAGCTCGGCATGGATCTGGGGGCCCGAGGGGCAGTACTCCCAGCGCTGGTTCCGGTAGCCCAGCGCGTCGCCTGCCCCGCTCAGCACCATAGCTGCCCGGTACGCTGCCCAGGGTGGGGCCCTGGAGGGAGATGGGGGGTCAGGGCTCCCAACACCCCCCACTGCTCCTCCCCCACATCTCAGTGCCGTGGGAGCCTGGTGTGCCACCCAGTGGGGGGGGGTCCTGGGGGGAGATGGGGGTCAAGGCTTCGGCCCCCTAAGTACCAATCCCCCACTCTCTCTCTCCCCCTCACCACTCAGCAGCATGGCTGCCCAGTATGCCGCCCTGTGGGGGGGCCCTGGGGGAGATGGGGGTCAAGGCTTCGGCCCCCTAAGTACCAATCCCCCACTCTCTCTCTCCCCCTCACCACTCAGCAGCATGGCTGCCCAGTATGCCGCCCGGTGGGGGGGCCCTGGGGGAGATGGGGGTCAAGGCTTCGGCCCCCTAAGTACCAATCCCCCACTCTCTCTCTCCCCCTCACCACTCAGCAGCATGGCTGCCCAGTATGCCGCCCGGTGGGGGGGCCCTGGGGGGAGATGGGGGTCAGGATTCCAGCCCCCTAAGTACCAATCCCTCACTCTCCCCCCCCCACTGCTCAGCACCATGACTGCCCAGTACGCTGCTCAGTGGGGGGGGTCTGGGGGGGCTAGGGGTCAGGGCTCCGGCCCCCCAAGTACCAATCACCACCCCTACTGCTCAGCGCCCTGCTGGCTGGGTAAAGGTGTGGGGGGGTCAGGACTACAGCCCCCCAAGTACCAGCCCCCCCGGCCGCTCAGCGCTCTGCTGGCTGGGTAAAGGTGGGGGGGGTCAGGGCTACAGCCCCCCAAGTACCAGCCCCGCCGGCCGCTCAGTGCCCTGCTGGCTGGGTAATGGTGTATGGGGGGTCAGGGCTACAGCCCCCCAAGTACCAGCCCCCCCGGCCGCTCAGCGCTCTGCTGGCTGGGTAAAGGTGGGGGGGGTCAGGGCTACAGCCCCCCAAGTACCAGCCCCCCCGGCCGCTCAGCGCCCTGCTGGCTGGGTAATGGTGTGGGGGGAGGTCAGGTCTGTCCCCCACAGTACCAGGCCCCCCCCGCCGCTCAGCGCCCTGCTGGCTGGGTAATGGTGTGTGGGGGGTCAGGGCTACAGCCCCCCAAGTACCAGCCCCCCCGGCCGCTCAGCACCCTGCTGGCTGGGTAATGGTGTGTGGGGGGTCAGGGCTACAGCCCCCCAAGTACCAGCCCCCCCGGCCGCTCAGCGCTCTGCTGGCTGGGTAAAGGTGGGGGGGGTCAGGGCTACAGCCCCCCAAGTACCAGCCCCCCCGGCCGCTCAGCACCCTGCTGGCTGGGTAATGGTGTGGGGGGAGGTCAGGTCTGTCCCCCACAGTACCAGGCCCCCCCCCCGCCGCTCAGCGCTCTGCTGGCTGGGTAATGGTGGGGGGGGAGGCCAAGTCCGGCCCCCCAAGTACCAGCCCCCCCGCCGTCGCTCAGCACCCTGCTGGCTGGGTAATGGTGTGGGGGGAGGTCAGGTCCGTCCCCCAAAGTACCAGGCCCCCCCGGCCGCTCAGCGCCCTGCTGGCTGGGTAATGGTGTGGGGGGGGGTCGGAGGTCCGGCCCCCCAAGTACCAGCCCCCCCCCCGCCGCTCAGCGCCCTGCTGGCTGGGTAATGGTGTGGGGGGAGGTCAGGTCCGTCCCCCAAAGTACCAGGCCCCCCCCGCCGCTCAGCGCCCTGGTGGCTGGGTAACAGTGTGGGGGGAGGCCAAGTCCGGCCCCCCAAGTACCAGCCCCCCCGGCCGCTCAGCGCCCTGCTGGCTGGGTAATGGTGTGGGGGGAGGTCAGGTCTGTCCCCCACAGTAC